>NW_015387758.1:0-1597 GCF_001527695.2 Protobothrops mucrosquamatus | reverse complement strand
CAATCCATCGCCATTTTAAATTCACTTTTCCTCATTCCAACACACGTACGGGGAGAGAACGTATTATCCAAGTTAGAGTATAGTCCAAAAGTAAAAAGCAAACTTCCAGGGTCGGTTCGTCTGCTTACAAGGCAAACTCACAGTTAACTTTAAGTTGCAGCGGTGGCGGCGGCTTCTAGCTTCGCTACGGCGAAGACGTTCTGGATCGCGGAGAAGCCCGGGGCTCCGGAGGAGTTCTCACCTACATCGTCCACAAGGGACGACTCGGGAACTCAACTCCTACCTCGGGCAGCTCACCTATCCCCCTATGCCCAGGGGAAAGGTATAAGCTGTTTGACAGCTGATGCAGGCTGTCAAAACGGCTTTTACGTGGAAACAGGCGGGAGCAGCAAACAGCTGCGTCCAGCGAAGTCGCCTGCCACCGGAATCAATATTCTAGAAAATATACTTAGATTTAAAATTTTGGCAATGATTTTACTATTCTAAACAAGAGAAATTGAACATTTTTCCACGCTGCAATGGAATAAAATAATGCTGCCTGTTGTGGTGAAAGGATAGCTTATCCACATTTGTTTCTTTTCAAATGATTTCATCAGAATTATTCAGTACAAGGATAGAGGAAATAAAAGGGTAGGACTTTTAAAAGTGGCCTTCTGGATTTTCAAAGAGCCCTTATTTCCACCCCTTTTTAATAATATTTAATAATTCTGATAATGTTAATATTATTTACAGTTAATGTCAATCACATATGTTTGCCTTGTTTGAAAGTGTTTAAGTGGTGAAAATTTAAGTGTGAGTTGCCCTGAGACACTTAGGAATCATTCTGGTCAGAAATCTAAAAATAAATGTTGAGGGTTTTTTAGATATTACCTCTGGATCATGAGTGTCAAACTCACGATGTCACGTGATGTGTTGTGACGTATCACAACTTTTTTTCCATTGACGGCAATGGGTGGGCGCAGTTTTGGCTTGATGCATCCGGCCCACAGGCCAGCAGTTTGACACCCCTGCTCTAGATCCTATTCAGAATTGTTTTTAGTTAGATCATAATCTCATGGAGGCAAGATAAAAGAAACAAAAATACTCCCCAGTTTAAAAGAAGAGAAACTCATAGAAACTCAAAGACTAGGGAAGACTCAGTTTACAGTTTCTCTTTAAGGTCCTGTTCGTACCAACATTGATGATATTTTGCATTTTCACTTATGATAATAGGCAAGCACCTCGAGCTAAATAAATCATTTCCTGCGATATTACTGCAGTTGTGAAGGCAACTGAAAGGGGAAAAAGCACCTTATTACAAAGGTGTAAAGAGGTGTTATAATTAATCCCTTACATTGTCTTAAACCTTTTTTTTGCTAAAATTTAGAATGTAGACCATCTTGACCACATCTGACTTCTGCTCATCTCCAAACCATTTCTTACATTACATGATGACTTATTGACTCATTCTACCTTACTACATCATTAATAATTTGAAGGTTGCAATTTCCCCTTCCCCTTATAATTATCAAAAAACCTATTATTAAATTTGCCACTCAGCAAACTCCTGATTGACAAATTATTATTCTTGAAAGAATGAAAACAAAGCCCTGACAAT
>NW_015387757.1:128681-137783 GCF_001527695.2 Protobothrops mucrosquamatus | reverse complement strand
CAGCCTGTGTAAGAGATGCTTTTATGATCTACCAAGAAGTTCACTAGCATCTTGGGGGCAATCACTGAGACGTAGCAGAGGTCTGTGAAGGATAAATGGAGGAGGAAAAAGTACATGGGAGTGTCAAAGTGGGAGTCAATCCTGATCAGCACAATTAGGCCAAGGCTTCCAGCCATAGTCAAAAGAAGATGGCAAGAAACAAAAAGAAGAGGAACATTTGCAGGTTGGGTTCATCAGTGAATCCTAGTAGGATGAATTCTGTTACCATTGTGTAGTTATTCTGCTGATCCATCTTTATTAAATCAGGTCTCTGGAGAGAAAATTAATAATCAAATCAAACAAATAAAGAAACATGATTAAATATTTGTTGTATCATGGTTACATTTTTTTGCATTCTTAGGTTTACTTGGGTTGTGCTTTAATAAAATATATGACCAAGAAACCCTTGGCCTGTTTTTGCACATAAAGGCTCCTTCGCTTTATCTGTCCCATTAATACTAAAAATTCTGTATCGTAGAGGAGTAGTACTTCATCCAGCAGCATCATACACAGCCCATGGGGAAAGGGGCAAAGAAAGTAAGACTGATAGCTTATTTCCAGAAAGTGAGAAAATACTGGAGAAAACCTTTATAAGTTACAGGTAATATGAACCTTTTGTTTGACATGGCAGCCAGATACAAATACTCTGCTTCTCTAGCTTCTGTGCTGGCTACATGTTACAGAACTTTATCCTGAAATGTTTATTTGTTAGAAATATTATTCAACTTACCAAAGTATTGCACAAAAATGACAGGCACAGGAAACATAAAGGGCCTCTCTACAGTTTTCCATGTCCAACAAATAGATTAATACAACCTCATTGCATGCAACTTTTCAAAAGGGTAGGATCCATATATTTTATTCTCAAAAAATTAGTATATTTTGCTTGTAGAAAATCTAAGATACCCTGGGGGCACAGGCAGAGTCTTTTGTGGATTATAATAAGTCCCAGTGACAATGCACATACTAGACAACAAAGTTATGTATCTCTTGAAAAGTTAGTGTGAATTGTCTAGACATAGTTTACATACGACAGTGGTGGCGAACCTATGGCACACGTGCCAGAGGCGGCACTCAGAGCCCTCTCTGTGGGCACGCGCGCCATGCCCTGGAGATGGCAATTGTCCCTCTTCAACCAGCGGCCCACTAACTCGCCGAGGTCCCACATGGCCAGCTGCATCCCAGCACCCATGCACTCACTGGTCTCTGTGTGCAGCGGCTGATGGTGTCAGGCAGCAGCCGCCCCGGCCCCTGCCTCACCTTGCTCTGTGACAATGGCACCCTTGCCTTGCCTTGCCTCACCTCACCCAGCAGGACGAGCCTCCTGCCCACTGCCCCACCTGCCAGAGACCCCCTGGATCTCCCCCAACCCTGCCTGGCCCCCACAGGCGTCCCTCCCCACGAGCAACATCAAGGTGATCATGCCCACCTTGGCCACACCCACCCAGTCTGCCATGATCACCACAGCCACGCCCACCTGCACCCGGCGATAAATAAGTGGGTTTTGGGTTGCAGTTTGGGCACTCGGTCTCTAAAAGGTTTGCCATCACTGACATACGAGATCCAGATGGATAAAGAATTTACAGGATATTACTTTTTGACTCAGGAAATGGGAGGTGGTTTCATATATCCCACTAAAACATGGTTTGTTTTAACCATGGGTTCTTGATCAAGCAATAGTGAGTGGTTCACATGTCATGTCATGACACTAGCCATGATTTCCAAGCCACGTTATCTGGGTTATTTGCAGGACTACATCTCTGATAATTTCTGCCTGTCCCACAAAAACTTGCAAGGCAGGTATGATTCCTTCCATCCCTGACTCGGATTCATGCCTTTTTAGTCACACGAACAGCCCTCTTCACTCATCTCTCAAGATTTGGATAGACCCTGTTAGCCTTTGGAAAAGCCTTGAAACAGCTCTTTTCTTGGGACCAGGCAGAATGTGGAATGAACCTATGAGTACTGTAATGGTTGAGATTATGTTTGTGGTATGGCCTCGTTTTCATGGCATTTTTCTTTTGTTTTATTTGGTTGGTAATTATCTGTTTTCCATTTTTAATTCAATGTATGTCTCTCAAGGTCAGAACTATGAACTGAGCAGCTATTTAAATTGATTAAATAACTAAAGCTATTACAATTGATTAATAACTAAACTAAACAAAAACAAAACAAAAATACACATTATATGTGTAATGTGTATATTATGGTGCATGATATCAGCAATCACAAAATGTCTGGTCTGCAGAGAATGATCAGTAAATATGCAATCCTGTTTTACTAGGAATAATCTCTACTGGATTTTTTCTGAGTAGACATGTATACAAAGTAAAGGTCTCACTTTTATAACAGACCTGCCTTGCCTAACAAGGTTAGCCTGAGGTGATATAATAATTACTGTTCTCCTAGTATTCCATCACATCCTTTTCCTTTCATAAACTAGGATTGAGGAACAAGGTGTAAGAAGTCAGCACCACCCCCAGAGAAGGAAATATTTTGGGGAATATTAAAAAGACAGAATATTATATTTTCCCAAAGGAATAATAGAAAAATCTTAGGCAGAAGCCAACCCCCAGCCATGCCCCCAGGCAGAGGCCAGCTTTTAGAAATGCAGATTTGAGGCCACCTATTCATAAGCAAAATTCCTTCAACCACAGGTCCAGAGAAGGTTTGAGTTGATGGGATTAGAAAAACGAAGACTTCAAGGAACATGACCTTTAGGAGGATTAACCCACTACCATTAGAATACCAAAAGGGCACATTCAAGCTCAGGTCAAAGTTCAAATACAAAGCCCAAAGAAGGTATAAAAGCCCATCTATTCCCACTTCATTTTGTCAGCTTTCCCAGAACTACATGCTGTTGGTTCTGTTCTTCAATAAACAGAACCTTCTTTCCTAAGCAGTCTCCATTTTGTTTATTCCTGGCTTATACTAGACCTGATGATTTTTCTTTCAATGAAGAAGAAAAGAAGAAAAATGGCATTGTATTTTAATTGAGAGAAGCACAAGGGCATAAATCTTCTGCAGTAGCCCAAGCCTTTGAAAATATGTCAGTAGATTGCAGCCTTCAAGATATAAACTGGGTCCAAAAAGGGGTGTTAAATAAGAAAATGTATTATTAGAAAAATCAGAAAGGAATTTGGATTGAGTTTGGCACTAAAGAATCAAAATAAAGAGAGAGAGAGATGAGGAGGCACATCCAAAATTGAGATTGAGCTTCATAGTAAATGGCTGTGGAAGTTGTTGGCCAAGACTTTGAGTATATCCAAAATAAAAGGACACACACATTGTCTCATGGTTTAACTGCATACAGAAGCCTGGTGTGCTGGATTTTCCTTGTTCAAGTCTTGGATAATTTTCTCCATCTCCATCAGGGATATATCAGAGTTAAGTCAGGTTTATATCAGGTTATAGCAAGTTATGCCAAAGATATAGCCACTCTTTGTGCCTTGAGAAGGGACATGCTGGTTGTTTCAGTGTTCCAGAATGTTAGGTATTCAGAATTGTGTTCCTTGATGCTCACTGAGTGTTGTTTGCTTGCTGATGTTTTGTTATCCAGTTAAGTAACATCATCAGTGCTATCCTAGCACTGATTATGTTACTTTGTTGGGTAATGAAATGTCTGCAAGCAAACAACCAAACTCAGAGAGCACCAAGAATTCTACAGTTCAACTCTGAGGTACATGTATTCTTTTCTATTGTGTTTAGATTTTGCTAATATTTATTAGTCATTAATGCATTCTGTCTGCAATTTCACATTTTCATTCTGATTTAAGCTGCAGCCCTCATTACCACAACCTTGACCTAGTTTTTGAAATTCTGGGTTTCTTAGTTGTCCTGATTTTAGTAGTACACATTTTGATAAAGAGTTCTGGAGATGTCAAAAGCTTGCATATTCTATTGATAACTATAATTTACTAGTTTAACAATATTGATCCATTTAGATGAACCTAGCTATGATAGCATCTGAAAATGTTAACCTGTGATTCTGGAGTTGTGGGTCAAAATCTGGAAAAAGGCAGATGTGATATAGTGATCTGAGCCCTGCTTGTTGTGTACATGCTGGGCAGGTACAAAAGCAGTGGGGCTTGATTGTGACATTATCCACAGTCCTGCTGATATCAATCATCCCTTTGACACTCTAGTCCAAATATGAGGCAATATAGCAAATGTATTTATATCAAAGTTGTATAAAACTATATTTTATGATGTATGCTGCCCAGAGTGACTTGTTGAGATGGGTGAATATAGAAATAAAATCATATCAAATCAACTAATCAATCAATAAAATCACTGCTGAAAATCACATGGTAAAAGCCAAACTCTCTTAAAGCAAGGTGTTCTTGCTTTAAGAACTTTATTTTATTTATTTATTAAACTTGTTTGCCACCCATCTCATTCCAAAGTGACTCTGGGCGACTTACAGCATAAAAAACATTAAAATCATCACATATAAATATATATACCCAATAAAATCACAATACAAAAAGAATAAAATCATTGACACACAGATGGAGAAGGAGGCAGTTGAATGCATGGGTGGAGGCTGTGATTATCTCTTACTTAATCCACCAGCTCCAGTTTGAAGCTCCCCCATTGGGGCCTTAAGCCATCTGGCAGAACCTTAATCTTAATTCTCTTACACAAAGTCAGGAGGGTAGGACCCAATCTCTCCTCAGGATATTCCAAAGGGCAGGAGCCACAACAGAGAAGGCTCTTCTCCTAGACCCTGCCAGATGAAATTCCTTGACTGACAGGATCCGCAGTATGCCCTCCTCTGCCATAATATGCCTCTGAGGTGAGTGGGGCAGGCCAGTCCCATCAGGATGAGACAGTTCCTCAAGTAACCTTGACCCATGCAGGTAAAGGTAATAACTAACACATTGAATTGCACCTAGGAGCAAACCAGCAACCAGTACAACTTGCAGAGCAATGGTATAACATGGGCCACTTTAGGGTCCTTAAGAACTGCCTGCAGTTGTGGGATTCAAATATGTGAACAACCAGTTCTCTGTGTGGATGCCGCTTCCAGAAGTCTGTTCTGGGCCTGGGCAACAAAAAATTAGCTACTGGTTCTTCCGAAATGGTGCAAACCGGCTGAATCCCATCACTGACTTTGCTCCAGCTGTAGCTTCTGAATACTCTTCAAGGGTAGCCCCATCGCAATGGTCCAAACCTGAGATGACTAGGGCTTGTGTGACTGAGTGTAGGGACTCCTGATCCAGGAAAGGGTACAACTGGTGCACAAGACAAAATTGTGCAAAGGCTCTCCTAGCTGTGACTTCCACCTGTTCTTTGAGCAGGAATTGCAAATCCAGAAGAAACCTCAAGTTGCAGATTCGGTCTTTCTTGGGTAGCGTCACCCCATCCAGAACTAAAGATGTTAAAGTCCCAATTCTTGAAGATCCGTGCACCATTTACGCAGGAAAAAACATTCAGATATAATTTCTTTGTTTTGATTTAATGTAAAACAAATAACCTTCTGTTAGATCAATTTAAAAATGCATTGTGCTTTCATTTTTCCTTAATTTTTCCTTAGACTTTGGATAACTTATATAAAATTCCAGCTCTTTTCTCAACTGCTCAAAATACTAACAAACATTCAAAATATTTTTTCACAGAGAAATGTAAGTATGGCCTTCTTTTTTAAAATGAAGGAAGTAACATTTATACCATTTTTACTTGAGGAATATTATCTTGTTTAGCATTCTGCTAACGGCATCCTTCACCTCCCTGTTCCGCAGACTGTAGATGAGTGGATTAAGTGAGGAGATGACAACAGTATAAAAGACGGATATGATTTTGTCTTTATCCAATGAGAAATTGGAGCCAGGTCGTATGTACATGAAGATGATGGTTCCAAAGAAAATGGTCACAGTGGTGAGATGGGAAGCACAAGTGGAGAAGGCTTTGTATCTTCCCTGGGCAGAGCTGATCTTCAGGATGGCAATAACAATGGCAATGTAGGAAATCAAAACAGTCAGAAAAGTTGTCAGTGCAATTGAAGTGGATATAACAAAATGCACAAAGTGAGCAATGTGGGTATCTGAACAGGACAATTGAAGCATCGAAGGAACATCACAGAAGAAATGATTAATTGTATTTGAGCTGCAGAAATTCAAGGTAAAAATAAATATGGTCTGGACTATTGAACTTGCAAAGCCACAAGCATAGGCAGCTATGATTAAGAGGATGCAAAGCTTCTTTGACATGATAAGAAAATACAGCAATGGGTTGCAGATTGCTGTGAAGCGATCATATGCCATCACAGCCAGAAGGCAACCTTCAGTGGTCACAAAGATGGCAAAAAAGAAGAATTGTGTGGTGCATCCTTTCAAGGAAATGGTTGAATGTTCTATCACAAATGTTGTCAACAATTTAGGGGCAATGGTAGTAGAAAGACTAATATCTATAATGGAGAGATTTCTAAGAAAAAAGTACATTGGGGTGTGAAATCTAGCATCAATTTTTGTTAGAATGATTATCCCAATGTTTCCCACCAGTGTGATGAGATAGATGAGCAGAAAGAAGATGAAGAGGGGGATCTGAAGCTCTGGGTGGTCCATGAATCCAACAAGGATGAACTCAGTCACAGTGGTTTGATTTGTCTGCATGGTTTATTTCCCTCTGATTGAATAAAAAAGAGAGGGAAAACCATATAGCTGTATGATTACTGTTAGATTGTTTGAGAATGCCCAAGGGAAGAGAGACTAAGAAAATCCCAAACTAAAAAGGAACAATTTGCTTGATAAATATGCTCTTTTCAAAATACAGTGTTGTATTGGAGACTGTGCACAGTATTACTTAGCACTGCAGTGACAATTAACAAAGAATGGATTCATACTTACCATCATCTCCTTGCATATTGGCTACTATGCATCAATATATATTGAACATGCGTCTGAAATTAATTCTGATTTATGAACTATAATAATTACATTTACAACTCTTTTTAGAGCATTTCAAAGTGGCTGATCAGAAGAGTTCCCTCTTTTTCCAAGTAGAAATACTCTTTAAGTGGAATGCCAAACTTATATCAAAATCTTCATTTAGATGAACTGGATTTGAAAGCTGCAAGACATTGACTAGCTCATTTGATATAATATTCCACTGGCAAGAATAGTCATATGTGAGGTTGTGCTGATTGGAATTGACCAAGTGTGTGTATTTGTTGTCCTTCTGAAAATAAATTATATTTGCTATATCATAAGTAATATAACTTGACTGAGGAGAGCAACCCTTTCTGTCAATGCACAAATAATGAGATGTCCCACTTTAGTCTCTACTAATAATCTGGAAGAAAGAAGGCATCAACTGTTGACTCATGAACTCCATTCTGCATTTCTGCATCTCATGTATTAAAGAAGTTTAATTTTCACAAAGTATCATGAAGAAGCTTTTGGAGTTTGGGTAAAATAAAATTCTAACTAAAACACAGACCAATATTTTCACATCAGAACTTTTGAGTATTCCTACATCTGTTTTGCAAAAATATAATAATGCTGATGAGGAGGAGAAGGAGATGTAGGAGGAGGAGGAAGGAGAGGACATGAGCTTTTAACAATATAGTTGGGTGATTAAAAGTGTTAATTAAAGAACTTACCAGATTAGAAGTCAAGATTCATTTCCAAAGATGAAAGATCAAATATTTGGATAGAATTGCTCATTTTATACTTTGTTTACCATTTTTTGAAAACCAAGCCCATGAAACTCTCTGTTGAAGTAATTAACATATCATTAAAACACTCAGTACAATTTTTGGCAAAATATACCTGAGGTCCTCCTGGGAATCCATATAGCTATTGTATAGTTGCTGTACATAATTACTTCTATTGCAACTCACCAAGAAACATCATTATGTAGTTTGATCAATTTTATGTGAAAGATTAACTTGCCAAAGAGGAATGTATAGATAAAAGAACCTTAATCATACTCAAAGCATGGGCCTAATCAACAATACAAAGTTGTGAAGATACCTGTTTTAAAATCATGCAGAACTGATAGTTCCACATATTATTTTAGACATGGCCTATCCAAACACGAACTGGCAACTGTTTTTTTATCTTCCTTCTAAATATTCTTACTAACTATTTTTCTATCTGGGCATGTCTCCTTTGGTTTCCGTCTTGGCCCTACTAGCAACAGCTATGGAATGATGGTTGTGAATGAACACTGTTGTATTAGTTGAGCAGAAGGGTCAGTGCTGGGGCCTTTGGGGGTCTACATCCTTCCCCCTTTTTTAAACCTTATTCTTGGATTAATGTTCATTTTCAGACTATAAGCATGGCAGCAATTAGCAGGACAATTCATCAACATTAGAGATGTGTATATAATATTTTGACAGGTACTAGTCAATAAGATATTGAATTGCTGTGAAATCCTGTGGCTTAGGTACTTCCCAACTATATTTGCTTTTTCCAATTCTTGATCCAATTTGCATTTTTATTGGAGAAACTGCTAAATAAACACCAGATTCCCTTTGTCTGTAGGCTTCTTGTCCTTCATCTGCTTATGATGAGTAGCTCCTCACTCTTTTGGGAGGTTGTGAAGTGAAGCCTTAAACATCTACAGTGTATGCATGCTTTCATATAGACTTTCTACTTTTAAAGTGATGTCCTTCAATATATTCACTGAATCATAGTGGTAGGGAATAAATGAGAACATTCAGCATCATCTGTAGAGCCAAGCAGGTCACCAGATTTTTAATGGCCCAGCAGCATGAGGAAAAGGAGAGGAAGAAGCATCAGATGTATTTCAACCTTTTCAGGCTGGGGTTCGATGATGATGATTTGGTCATTCAATCAATTAAAATAAATAACTTCAACTTTGTATTAAATGACTCCATCAGAGTTTTGCAGAACCCTGTTAATATTGCAAGTGTTGCTCTGATAGTGTAAACTTTTTAATGTAGACTACAAGAAACTAAAGGCCACAACAGGTTTCTATTTTGTTTTTTCTATTATTGCTTTTAAAATAATGATAGGAAAGAAAGATAAAAATACATATAGAAAGTACATATAGGTACATATTTAAAAAAAATTAAAAAATGAAGTGGAAAAAATA
>NW_015387757.1:95282-128485 GCF_001527695.2 Protobothrops mucrosquamatus | reverse complement strand
CTACCCTCTTTTTTTAGCATCTATATGTAGCCACTGGGTAAGACCATCCATCACTATGGGTGAGGTACCATCAGTATGCTGATAATACTCAACTTTATATCTCCATCTTTGGTTATTATTTTGCTGCCTTCTTGCAGTGCCCAGAGGTTGTGAAGGTTTGGAGGGGGATAGAAGACTTCAGCTGAAGCCTGGTAAGACCAAGTAACTTTGGGTGTAAGAAGCTTCAGGATCTGGGACTTCAATGTCTTTAGTTCAGGATGGGGTTGCATTGCCTCAGAGAAATCCAGTGTGTAACTTGGGAGTTCTCAATTACTGCTTGAAGAGCAGGAGGTACTCATGGCTAGGAAAACCTTTGCACTGTTGTTGCTCTCTATCCCAAATTGGGAGTCCCTGTTCTCAGTCACTCAAGCCCTGGTCATCTTATGCTTGGACTATTGGGGCTACCCTTGAAGAGAATTTGGAAGCTACAGCTATTGCAGAAGGCAGCCCTGTGGACAGTTCTTGGAGCCCCTAGAGTGGCCCATGTTATATTGCTGGTCCATGAACTGCACTGGTGGCAGGTTAGATGCGGGTCCAATTCAAGTTGCTGTTATCCCATTTGAAGCCCTTCATGGCTTAGGTCCAGGTTAACTGTCTTATGCAATGGGAGCAGCTCTGCCAATTGGCCTAGGGCTCCAATGGGGATGTATTATTCTGGAGGTGCTTAATGCACTAAGATAAGTTCCCATCTCCTCCTCATGTGCATCTTGTTTTCTTTTCCCATCTGGTCAATTTTTATTGTTTTAATGTTTACCTTGTTTTAATGATTGTAAGCTGCTTACAATCATAGGTGCAATATGCAGCATATAGATTTAAATAAGTATGTAAATAAAAGTAGAGGACTACCTATAGATAAGCATGATAATATAGCTCCAGATTTGAAAGACTGACTCCTCCATCTTTGGTTGGTAATTGCATTTTATTAAATATATTCTTGGAATCAAAGAAACACATGGAAAAACTATGAAACCTATTTAAATTGATTATTTCCACCTCTGTTATCCTTCCTTGTAGCCCACATCTCTCCTTCTTGGAGATAAAATGTAGTTTCAGAAAGATAATTTTGAGGTGAAGAAAATGGGGCAAGGATGGAGAACAGAGAGAAAAGGGCATTCTCTTTCTGCTTGCTTTTAGGAGGGCTTTAGTTTGAAAAAAGCTTTCAAGTCAACTTTTTAAGATTAATACATATTGCTAGTGGCAATCTATTGTGTTTATAATTGGCAAGAGTTTTGCTTTCCCCATCAAATTTTTAATTCAAAGACCCTTAAAAAATAGCATTCTGCCTTGTAATTAATGTTACTTTGTGACCATTTCCCATTTTCATTATAAGGTACTTTGAAGGAATGTTGCTAAAATTGACTGAAGCAGTTTAAATGAGGGTGATTAAGCAAAACTGAACATACATGTTGCATTTTACCAATTATTTGACATAGACACTTCTATCAGTTACATCTACTTCAGTGCCAATAAAATAATAAGAAATTTTACATCTGAATTACATGGAACTGCAGATTCCATCTAAACTTTCTTTTATAATCAATAGTCTATTTTGATTCACTCTTCTGTAGTTTAATGTTGCTGTCTATAATGTACATCTATTTACAGAGGAAGAAACATTCAACCATAATATTATTTGCTTTGATTAATAAAAACAATTCTTCTTCTTATAGGTCAATTTAAAAATGCACTGTCCTTTTCCCCCCCTTAAATTTATTTAACATTTGGATAACCTATATGAAATTTCAAGTCTTTTCTCAACTGCTCAAAATATTATCACGTATACAATAGTATTTTTCTCACAGAAATGCAAGTAAGGGGGGTATGGCATGAAGGAAGTCACATTTATACCATTTTTATTTGAGGAATATTATTTTGTTTAGCATTTTGCTAAGAGCATCCTTCACCTCTCTGTTCCGCAGACTGTAGATGAGTGGATTAAGTGAGGAGATGACAACAGTATAAAAGACGGATATGATTTTGTCTTTATCCAATGAGAAATTGGAGCCAGGTCGTATATACATGAAAATGATGGTTCCAAAGAAAATGGTCACAGTGATCAGATGGGAGGCACAAGTGGAGAAGGCTTTATATCTTCCCTGGGCAGAGCTGATCTTCAGGATGGCAATAACAATGGCAATGTAGGAAATCAAAACAGTTAGAAAAGTTGTCAGTGCAATTGCAGTGGATATAACAAAATGCATAAAGTGAACAATGTGGGTATCTGAACAGGACAATTGAAGCACTGGAGGAACATCGCAGAAGAAATGATTAATTGTATTTGAGCTGCAGAAATTCAAGTTAAAAATAACTATAGTGTGTACTGTTGAACTTGCAAAGCCACAAGCAAAGGCAGCTATGACTAAGAGGATGCAAAGCTTCTTTGACATGATAAGAAAATACAGCAATGGGTTGCAGATTGCTGTGAAGCGATCATATGCCATCACAGCCAGAAGGCAACCTTCAGTGGTCACAAAGACGACAAAAAAGAAGAATTGTGTGGTGCATCCTGTGAAGGAAATTGTTGAATGTTCTATCACAAATGTTGTCAACAATTTAGGAGCAATGGTGGTAGAAAGACCAAGATCTATAATAGATAGATTTCTAAGAAAAAAGTACATGGGGGTGTGAAGCCTAGCATCAATTTTTGTTAAAATGATTATCCCAATGTTTCCCACCAGTGTGATGAGATAGATGAGCAGAAAGAAGATGAAGAGAGGGATCTGAAGCTCTGGGTGGTCCATGAATCCAACAAGGATGAACTCAGTCACAGTGGTTTGATTTGTTTTCATTGTTTATTTCCCTCTGATTGAATAAAAAAGAGAGGGAAAACCTTATAGCAATGTAACTGTTGGATTGTTTGAGAATGCTCAAGGGAAAGAAAACCCAAAATTATACAGGAAGAGTTTGCTTGGGAAGCAGGCGTGCTCACTATTCTATTATGGGCTTTTGATAAATATGCTCTTTTCAAAATACAGTGTTGTATTGGAGACTGTGCACAACATTACATGGGACTGAATTAGCAAAGAATGGATCCATATCTAACATCATCTCCTGGCATATTTCAGGGAGCATTTCTCTCTGCAAAAAAATGTAGAGTTCCTGCTAAAATGTATTTTCTTTTACAATCTAGCATTCTCTAAAGAAGCGTAGAGTGATCAGTCAGCTGAACTATATGGATGTATAATTCTCACCCACAGTCCTCAGCCAGAAATGTAATCCACCTTGGCAGGAAGTGTGTCTGGTGTCACTGGTGTCTGTTGGCTACTATGCATCAATATTTATTGAATTTGCATCTGAAATAAATTCCAGTTTATGATCCATAATCTTTACATTTACAATTAGTTTTTAGAGCATTTCAAAATGATTACCACACGCTACAGACCTGTCCTGCAGCAGAGATCCATCTAGTATTTCTTTTTCCAAGTAGAAATACTCTTGAGTGGAATGCTAAACTTATATCTAAATTTGCAGTTCAGATTAACTGGATTTTAAAACTGGCAAGATACTCTGCAGTATATTACTCTTGCAATATATTACCACTGGCTACAAGATATCTTCGTATTCATATGTGAAGTTGCAGTCACTTTGTTTGAGTACATATGTGTATATGTTGTCCATTTGAACATTCACATCTTTGCTATATCATAAATAATATAAATTGATTGAGAAGATACTGTAAGTAATTCTTTGGCTCAAGGTACAAATATTACGATGTTTCACAATAGTTTCTACTAATAAGCTGGAAAAAAGAAGGAAAAACTGTTGACACATGAACTTCATTCTGCATTTCTGCATGTCATGTATCACAATAGATTTAATTTTCACAAAGCATCATGAAGAAGCTTTTGGAGTGTGGGTAACAAGAGAATTCTAAGAAAAACGCCAATTATTTTAACATCATAATATTTGAGTATTCATATTTGTCTGCAAAAATATGATGGTGATGATGAGGAGGAAAATTTAAGCATTTAGCAATATGTTTGGTTAATTGCTTAATTGAAGAACTTACCAGATCAGAATCAAGATTCCATTTCCAAAGATGCAAGATGAAACATTGGGATAGAACTGCTCATTTTATATTTTGTTTACGATTAATTAAAAACCAAGTCCATGAAACTCTAAGTTGAAGTAATTAACATATTATTAAATGTTTAATACAGTTCTTGGCAACTTAAAGGTGAGGGCCTATTGGGAATTCATATTTCCACTGTATAGTTGCTATGCATAATTAATTCACATTGCAAATCACAAAGAAACCTCATTATGAGCTTGATCACTTTTATTTGAAGAATTAACTTGCAGATTGAGGGACATAAAGATTAAAGGACCACAATCATACTATGAAGAATAGATAATGAATCAAAACCAATGGCAAAGTAATGACGATACCTGTTTGTAAATCATGAAGAATTGACAATCCAACTTCGCATGTTAGACATCATCTATCCAAACTTGCACTGGCAACTTGGGAGTTTTGTTTTCCTTTCAAATGTTCCTAATCATTATTTTTCTATCTGGACATATCTCCTCTGGCTTCCATCTTTATTGTCCTGGCCCCACTAGAACAACTATGGATTGATGGTTGTGAATGAACACTGTTGTGTTGGGCAGAAGGGTCAGTGCTGGGGTCTTTGGAGTCCATGTCCTTCCCTTTTTTGAAACCTTTTCCTGGATTAATATTCATTTCCAGACTATAAGCATTACAGGATCTATCAAGACAACTCATCAGCTTTAGACATGTGTATAGAAAGTTTGACTAGAACTAGTCAATAAGCTACTGAATTGCTGTGAAATCCTGTGGGCTAGGTATTCCCTGTCTGTATATGTCTTTTCCCATCTTTCATCTGATTTGCATTTTTATTAGAGAATCTTCTAAATACAGGCAAGATCTCTCTGTGTGTAGTTTTCTGGTCCTTTATTTGCTTATGATGAGTGGCTCCTCATTCTTTTGGGAGGTTGTGAAATAAATCCTTAAAATAATTCTGACATCCATAGTCTCTGCATGCTTTCTCATTAGCTTTCTACTTTTGAAGTAATATCCTTCAATACATTCATTGAATCACCATGGTGGTGGGTAAAAGAAAATATACAGTTGAGCCAAGTGGCTGATCAGTTTGCAATGGTCCAGCAGTATTCAGAAAAGGGAAGGAAGAAGAATCAGATAAATTTTAATGTTTTCCAGCCTCTTTTGATGATGTCAACCATTGGTCAATTAGATAAATAAATATTTGAATTAAATCACTCCATCACAGTTTTGCTGAACCCTCTTAATTTTCCAACTGTTGCTCTGACAATGTGAACTTTTTGATTCGGATTACAAAAAAATTAAACTGTGATCCTAACCCATAAAACACATTCATTTTGGTTTATTATTTTATTGCTTTTAAAATAGTGACAAAGATACATATAGAGAATAAATATAGAAAATATTTTTTAAAAAAGTGAAAAAATACAAGTAAAAAGAAAAAAACCATAATATATTGTTTTAGCAATTAATAATTATAATTCTATATATAGTCATGCAGTACAATTACCCATTCAAACACATATATTTCTAACACATTTATATAACTATCGTGTTTTCTTTGCTTTTTTTTAACTTGTGTATTTTGAATAAATGGATACAATATTGCATTACCTTTCTCCATACAAAGTCTATATCTATAGGCAATCTGCTTATAGTTGGTAAGTGCAATCAGGTCATCCATTGAGTGATACGTTTATCTTCCCAATTCTGCAACATCAGTCTTTTGGCTATATAAGGACATGGAGAACCCATTTACATTGTCCAATTGTCAAATTTTATGCACTAGGTACTGTATGTAGTTTACAATAATGTTATCCTCTGAAAATGTTAACTTTTATTATAGATTCACCTTTATCTAACCCACTACTTACTTCCCAAAGAGGACATTGTAGAAGCATATGCTTTAAAGAAGCAGTATCCTTATCATTGCATCTCCAACATAATACTGGTTTTGGCAGTCTTTTTCTACACAAACATAATGGACACCGATAAATATTATTTTCTGTTGTATAAATCATAATTTACAGTTTGTTGACACTCTTGCTATAGAGGTTAAGACACTCTTCCACTCTTCCAATGCTATGGTCATTTTGTTCTGAGGAGAATTTCCTGTTACAGTTAAAACAATTAAGCAGTAAGGCCCATGATGACTTTACACTTTGTTTGTTATGTAGGGCTATATAAACAGAATTTCTAACAGCACCTGAGCCAGGATCTCTTTTAATAGAGTAGTAGAAGAATTTTCCTCTGCCATCTTGCCTGTCTTGGCAGATACTGATGCAGTTGAAATTAAACCAGCTGTCGAATGTTTAGATTTAGTTGCCATTCCAGTAGCTCAGGAGTGTGAAACTGCCAGCCCGCGGGCCGGATGCATCATGCCAAAACCATGCCCACTCCAGCTCCGTTAATGGGGGAAAAGTCACGATACGTCGCAACACATCACCTGATGTTGCGAGTTTGACACCCCTGCAGTAGCTCATTAAAAGCAAATATTATGTAATTATGTAAGTTTTATTTACCAATATCCACACAGCCTAATAATTTAGGAGTTTGTAAACACTTCAATCAAAGACGAGAGACGTGCACTCATAGTAGCATCCAAAACAAGAAGATGGATCTTGACATCTTGTTTTGTATCAACCTGCTCCTGTCACCTTTTCTGCTCTTAAACTGGGAATTAGGAGCAAGGTCAAAGAGAAAAAAAATGGCCTTGCATCCCCTCTTTAAAAAACAATAACACACAAGGGCATAAGCCAAAAACTGCTAGTAACTGCAGGGATCTAACACTGAAGGAGTGTAGTTTTCAGCCTCCAATGGACAGACTAGAAGCATAAAGGGATGATAAAATAGGATTTATATTATTAGGAAATATTCAGCAGTACAGAATAACATGGATGAATGCTGGTTTTAGAGAAAGGAGCATTGGTTTCAAAAGTCAGCATAATAAGAGGGACAAGGAGGAGGCTCATCAAATTGGGATTTGGTCTCAGAGATAATGCCTATGAAAAAATTGGACAAGGGTTGGATCATGTTGAAAATAAAATACTGAAATATACGTTTAACTGCATTTAGAAGCCAGGTGTGCTGGATTTCCTTTCCTGGATGATTTTCTCCATCTTGGAAGGGTTATATCAGGAATATATCAGGTTTATATCAGAGATATAGTCATTCCTTGCGCGATAAGAAGGAAAGGAATATGTCAGGTGTTTCAGTATTCAGAAATCTTTTTTTTAGATTAATGTTCATTTCCAGACTATAAGCATTAGAGTAGCAATCAAGACAACCCATAAACATTAGTGATGGGTACACAACATTTTGACAGGCACAGTTACAGCAGTATGACTATGGTTGGATTGTCTGAGAATGTCCAAGGGAGAACAAGAAAAGTCAATAATAGTCAATACTAGTCAATAAGAAGCTGAATTGTAGCCTAGATATTTCCTAACTGTATTTGTGCTTTTTAATCCTTCATTAGATTTGCATTATTATTAAAGAATTTGCTGAATGTATGTGAGATCTCTTTGCGTGTAGGCTTCTGGTCCTTCATCTGCTTATGATGAGTGGCTCCTCACTCTTGGGAGACAGTGAAATGAACCCTTAAAATAACTCTGATATTCACCACCTCAGCATGCTTTCCCATAGACTTTCCTTTCTCCTACTATTAAAGTAATGTCCTTCAATATATTCACTGAATATATAAATGAGAGCATACAGCCGCCCCCCTTCCGCTGTTTAGCAGGTGGGTCCTCAGTTTGCAATGGCCCAGCAGCATGACAACAAGGAGAGAAAGAAGAATAAGATAAATTTCAATATTTTCAGCTTTGGTTTGATGATGATTTGGTGAATCAAATTAATAAATATTTGAATTAAATCACTCTAGCATTAGAGTTTTGCAAAAATAAAACAACCCTTAATTTTATTGCTCTGATTGTGTGGCCTGTTTGATGCAGACTACAAAAAACTAAACTGGGATTTCAACTCACAGAAGATTCCATTTTTTATTTATTCTTTTATTGTTTTTAAAGTAATGACAAAAAAGAGACAAGCCCCCTCAAATATAAAGATTCATACAGAAAATATATAGAAATTTTGAAAAAGAAAGTAGAAAAAATACAACAAAGGAAAAAGCAAAAAGCAAAAAGTATATCATTTTAGCAGTAAATAGTTACAATTCTATATGTAGTTATGTAATGCAATTGTTATTCAATAGATACGTATTTCTAATACATTTATATAACTATCATGCCTTCTTTCTTTTTTTTGAACCTGCTGTATCTTGTATAAATTAATCCAATATTGAATTAACTTTGTCCATACAAAGTCTAGTTCTATAGGCAATTTGCTCATAGTTGGCAAGTGGATCAGGTCCTCATTCCACTGAGTGATTCGTTTATCTTCCCAATTCAGCAACATCAGTCTTTGGCCATAGCAAAGACACAGAGAATTCAAATATATTGACCAGTAATCAAATTCCATATACTAGGTATATAGTTCAAAAGAATATTATCCTCTGAAAATGTTAACTTTTGTCATAGAATCACATTTATATAATCCACTACTTACTTCCAAAACTTTGTAAGTATAGGAAATTGTTAAAAAAAATTGTTAGACATCCAATTCCATAATTTTCTTTTTTTTAATAATAAGTTTTATTGGTTTTTAAAACATAAATCACATAATAGTTGGTTAACAGTGTGTTTTCTAGGTTTACATTTGTAAAGAAAAATTGTTGACAATTGATTTCTATAATTTATAATCCACATATTCAAGCAAATGTTTCCTTTTTTTTAAAAAAAAAATATTCTCTCTGGTAGATCCCCATCATCTATATTCTTAATTTTTACTTTAATGTTTTAATATTTTTTCTTTGATCAGTATCTTTCTTGATCAATGTGTTTTGCTGAATCTGAGAGTTTTTCCATCTATTTTTCCCCAACCAATTATACAATTTGTTCCAGATTTCATAATAATCTGTTTCACTCTTAACCTTGAGTTCTAACGTCAACCTATCCATTTCAGCACAGGATAAAATCTTATTTATTACCTCTTGTTCTGAGGGTGTCTCATTATCTTTCCAGCTCCATGCAAAGACTAATCTTGCTGCTTTTAGCATGTGTAGTAATAGATATAGGGATCCTTTATTGTATTTATTCTTAGTAATACCCAGCAGAAAGAGTTCTGGCTTTAACTCGATGTTCTGCATTAATGTCTCTTCTAACCACTGTTTTATCAAATGCCAAAATTTTTGTACTTTTGAACATTCCTACCACATATGGTAGTAGGTCCCTAGCGATTCTTTGCATTTCCAACATTTCGGTGAGGTCTTTCTGTCCATTTTAGCTAATCTCACAGGGGGAAGGTGCCACCTATAGGACATTTTATATAGGTTTTCTTTGTATGCAGTAGCTAATGTGAGCTTCCTATTCCTTTCCCATAGTTCTTGCCAGTTATCTAAATCAATACCATAACCAAAAATTTTACTCCAAATTAACATTGTGTCTTTTACTTGCTCTTTCAACATATCCCGTTCCAATAAATATTGATATTTATTGAATTTTTGTTAGACATCCAATTTCATAATTTTCTAACTGATGTAATTGTTTCCAGAGATATCAGAGATTTAGAATATTTAGTTTCTAATACTGTCCATGTAACAAAAATGCTATATATTTATATGCCAAGGTTATCCAAATCAGAAAATTAATACCTACTGTTGGCTATCAGTACTTGACCATACGTGTAGTTCTCAACTTACAATTGGTCATTTAACAGTTGTCATTGTTGACAGCTTGGAACAGGCTTTACAGTTCGTATACATAGAACTTCCAGCTTTTGTAAAATGTCATGTGGCCCCCGGTCCCATGACCATATTTCAGTGCTTGGCAATCAGTTTACATTAACCTCTCCTTGCCAAGTGCTGTATGATTATGTGATTGCTGTTTGCAATCTTATCTGCCAGCTTTCCAAGAAAGTCAATGAGGAAGCTGGCAGTGAATATTGCAAGTAGGGGGGACATGGATTTGAGGTCCACTCCTCTATTCTATTCTATTCTATTCTATTCTATTCTATTCTATTCTATTCTATTCTATTCTATTCTACTCTACTCTACTCTACTCTACTCTACTCTACTCTACTCGACTCGACTCGACTCGACTCGACTCTATTCTATTCTATTCTATTCATGATCTTCCACCCATTACTTCTTGTCCTGCTCTCACATGCTTTGGAGAACAGGTTGACAACCTCTTTCTGTGACAGCCCCTCAAATATTTGAAAACTGCTATCATATCATCTCCTACTCCTTCTTTTTGTTAGTCTAGACATATCCAGTTTTTGCAACCATTCATTGTGTGCTTTAGTCTTCAGTCCCCTAATCTTCTTTGTTGCTCTTCCCAGCACTCTTTCTAGAGTCTCAACATCTTTTTTGTATCATGGTGAAACAAAACTGGACACAGTTGTTTCCTATAGTCCCCAGTCAGAAGGGTAATTCACAAACATTGGCGTCTACTATGCATCAATATTTATCATACTGCTATTTGAAATTAATTCCAGTTTGTGATATATAATCATTACATTTACAATTCATTTTAGGGGATTTGAAAGTGGTTGATCAAATTACACTAAAGCCCTTTCCTGCAGCACAGATGCATCTAGTAGTTTGTTTCCAAGTAGAAATACTTTTAAGTGAATGACAAATTTATATATAAATCTGCAGTTTGGATTTTAAAACTGTCAGGTCACTGGCTATATCCTTCAATATATTATTCCACTAACAAGAAGATACCTTCATATACACATGTAGGGCTGTGATGACTACAGTTGAGGAGGGGTGTGTATTTATTGTCCATCTGAACATAAATAGGTTTAATATATCATAATATCATGTATTTCTTGTAGTACAAAAAATTTAATTTTCACAAAGTATCATGGAGTTTCGATCAAAAGAGACTTCTAAGAAAAACAGCGATAAGTATTTTTGACATCAGACCAATTGAATATTCCTACATCTGTCTGCAAACATATGATGATGATGATGGTGATGATGATGATGATGAAGAGGAGGAGGAGGAGGAGGAGGAAGAGGAGGAAGAGGAGGAGAAGAGTGATATATGCATTCACAGTATATTTTGAGTAATTAGAAATGGCAGATTCAGAAGCATAATTGTGAGGTGAAGAAAATGGGGGAAGGACGAAGAATAGAGACAGTAATGTTCTCTTTCTGCTTGCCTTTAGGTAAGTCTTAGTTTGAAAGCAGCTTCTAAGTCAACATTTTAAGATGTGTATTCTTAATCACAACAATTTTTGCAACAAATTTTTAATTCAAAGACACATTCATCTGCACATCAATGTTTCTGTCTATACTGCACATCCATTGACAAGGGAAAAGGATTCAGACATAATTGTATTTGTTTTGATTAATAAAACAATTATCCTTCTTTTAAGTCTACTTAAAAATGTATTGTCCTTTCAGTTTTTCCTTAATTTATAGGACATTTCAAGTCTTTTCTCACTTCCCCAAAATATTGTCAAGATTTCAATAGTATTTTTCTCAGAGAAATGCAACTATGCCTTTTTAAAATGGAAATCATATTTATACCATTTTTATTTGAGGAATATTATCTTTTTTAGCATTCTGCTAAGTGCATCCTTTACCTCCCTGTTCCGCAGACTGTAGATGAGTGGATTAAGTGAGGAGATGACAAGAGTATAAAAAACAGATATGATTTTGTCTTTATCCAATGAGAAATTGGAACCAGGACGTATATACATGAAAATGGCAGTTCCAAAGAAAATGGTCACAGTGGTGAGATGGGAGGCACAGGTGGAGAAGGCTTTGTATCTTCCCTGGGCAGAGTTGATCTTCAGGATGGCAATAACAATGGCAATATAAGAAATCAAAACAGTCAGAAAAGTTATCCCTCCAAATGCACTGGATAAAACAAAATGCACGAAGTGAGCAATGTGGGTATCTGAACAGGACAACTGAAGCATTTGAGGAACATCACAGAAGAAATGGTTAATTGTATTTGAGCTGCAGAAATTCAAGGTAAAAATAAATATGGTCTGGACTATTGAACTTGCAAAGCTACAAGCATAGGCAGCTATGACTAAGAGGATGCAAAGTTTCTTTGACATGATAAGAAAATACAGCAATGGGTTGCAGATTGCTGTGAAGCGATCATATGCCATTACAGCCAGAAGGCAAGCTTCAGTGGTCATAAAGACGACAAAAAAGAAGAATTGCATGCTGCATCCTGTAAAGGAAATGGTTGAATGTTCAATCACCAAGGTTGTCAACAATTTAGGGGCAGTAGTGGTAGAAAGACTAATATCTACAATGGAGAGATTTCTAAGAAAAAAGTACATTGGGGTGTGAAGCCTAGCATCAATTTTTGTTAAAATGATTATCCCAATGTTTCCCACCAGTGTGATGAGATAGATGAGCAGAAAGAAGATGAAGAGGGGGATCTGAAGCTCTGGGTGGTCCATGAATCCAACAAGGATGAACTCAGTCACAGTGGTTTGATTTGTCTGCATTGATTATTTCCCTCTGATTGAGTAAAAGAGAGAGGGAAAACCTTATAGCGAAATAACTGTTAGATTGTTTTCGAATGCCCAAGGGAGAAGAGTAAGAAATAATAAATTCCATACTAAAAAGCAACAGTTTGCTTGGGAAACAGGAGTGTTCACTGTTGTATTTTGGGCTTTTTATAAATATGCTCTTTTCAAAATACAGCGTTGTCTTGGAGATCATGCACACCATTATATAGAACTGCAGTGTTAATTGGCAAAGAATGGATTCATACCTACCATCATCTCCCTGCATATTCCAGCAAGGATTTCTCTGTGTGAAAGAATGTGGACTTCTTTCTCAAATATATTTTCTATTACATTCTAGTACTCTCCAAAGAAGCTCAGAGTGATCAATCCATTGACCTGTGTGGTTGTACAATTCTGTCATACAGACCACCATTGGCATCTATTGGCTAATATGCATCAATATTTATTGAACTTGCATTTGAAATTAATTCGAGTTTATGTTACATTCACAACTAGTTTTTAGACCATTCAAAGTCACTGATTAGCCTTCATGATAGCACTGTCTTGCAGTAGAATTCCATCTAGCATTTCCTTTTTTAAGTAGAAATACTCTTAAGTGGAATGCCAAACTTATATCTAAATCTGCAATTCAGTTTAATTGTGTTTTAAAACTGGCAAGATACTTACTATGTCCTGCAACACTGGCAAGAAAGAGTCTTCCCATTCATATGTAAGGTTGTGCTGAATGGAATTGACCAAGAGTGTATATACTGTATGTGTTGTCCATTTGAACATAAATATTTTTGCTATATAAGTAAACTAACTTGAACTGAGAAGATACTGTAAGTAATTCTTTGCCTCAATGCACAAATAATAAGATAGCCCACTACAGTTTCTACTTGTAAGCTAAAAGAAAGAAGAAATCAATTGCTGACTCATGAACTTCATTCTGCATTTGTGCATTTGTGCATCTCATGTATTATATGAGATTTAATGTTCACAAAACATCACGAGGAAGCTTTTGGAGTTTAGGTAACAAGAGAATCCTAAGTAAAACAGAGATCAATATTTTTATATCAGAACAGTTGAGAATTCCAATATCTGTCAGCAAAATTTTGATGAGGAATGAGAATGAGAATGAGGAAGTTATAAACATTTAACAGTATATTTAGGTAATTAAAAGTACTTAATTAAAGAACTTACCAAATTAGAAGTCAAGATTGTATTTCTAAAGATGAAAGATGAAACATTGGGATAGCATTACTCATTTTATACTTTGTTTACCATTGGTTAAAAACCAAGCCCAGGAAACCCTGTGTTGAAGTAATTCACATACTGGTATCATCAAATGCTTAATACGAGTCTTGGCAAAATATACCCGAGGGCTTCCTAGGAATTCATATTTCCACTGGTAAATAATTAGGTCACATTTGCATTGCAGCTCATCAAGAAACCTCATTATATAGTTTAATCACTTTTATCTGAAATATTAACTTGCAGATTGAAGGATGTATATATTAAAGGACCTACTCTGAAAGCACGAGCAGCGAAGCCAAACTAAGAATGGCAAAGTAGTGTTGATACCTGTTTTAAAATCATGAAGAATAGACAATCCAACTTCGCATGTTAGACATCATCTATCGAAACTTGGACCAGCAACATTGGGGTTTGGTCTTCCTTCCAAATGTTCCTTGTAACTATTTTCCCATCTGGGCATATCTCCTTTGGATTCCATTTTTATTCTCCTGTCCCTACTAGCAAAAATTAAGGATTCATGACTGTGAATGAACACCGTTATACTAGTTGGCCAGAAGAGTCAATGGTGCCTTAGGGTTCATGTCCTTCCCCCTTTTGAAACCGCTTGATCTAATTCTTGATCTAATTTGTATTTTATTAGAAATTCTGCTGAATATACATGTGGTCTGTGTGTACACATGTGGTCTTGTCCTTCATCTGCTTATGATGAGTGGCTTCTCACTCTTTTTGGAGGTTCTGATACATAAGCAATAATTCTACCTGGAATATATGGCTTACATGATTCTCATTCAAAAACTTAGGCTGTTGATGTATCTGAATTCAAATAAAAATATAGAATATCCTTTATTGATCAACTGTGATTGGACACACAAGGAATTTGTCTCCAGTACATAAGTTCTCAGTGTACATGCAAACAACAAAGTGATACATCATAAAATACCAATAGGAGAAGGTAATAGGAAAGATGAGAAGGATAAGAGTAACACAGCTTTACTACATGGGTAAATATCCTTAGGCATAAGACAATGCTGTGGGAATTAGGTGTTCAGAAGAGTGATGGCATGAGGGAAAAAGCTGTCTTTCTGTCTAGTTGTTTTGGCATGCAATGCCCTATAGCAGCATCTTGAGAGGAGGAGTTGAAACAGTTTATGTCCAGGATGTGAGGGGTCTGTAGATATTTTCTCAGCCCTCTTTCTGGTTCATGCGGTATACAGGTCTTCAATGGAATTGTTTTTTTCTGCAGTCCTAACTAACCATTGGAGTTGTTACCTGTCCTGCTTGGCTGCTGTACCAATTATAGAAGTACAAATTACAGACTCAATAATTCCTCTGTAGAACTGTATCAGAAACTCCTTGGGCAGTCTGAGTTTTCTGAGTTGGCGCAGGAAGAACATTCTTTGTTGTGCCTTTTTAATGATGTTTCTAATGTTAGGTGTCCATTTCAAATCCTGGGAAGTCTATATTGTGAAGTCTCTAGCTGTATTTGTTGTGCAAATTTTTTATCATTGAGTAGAGAGACATTAAAATACCATTTTTGATATCAATTTAAATAAAAAAATATTATATGCAAAAGTTAAAATACAATGTCCAAAAAAGCAAAGACAGAACAAAACCAAACAAGACAAATATATATATATATATATATGTATATTTGTTTCCTAATATATATATATATGCCAAACAAATAAAATAAAGTCGCAACTGCGAAACATTTTAAATCCAAATTTCTTTTTCTGACAAAGAGTTAAAGAATTAAATCGGGAGACTAAGATGGCCATTTCTAGCTTGTTCTGCTTTCATCAGTTAGCCATACCCTTTATGGGATTCGAACCTGGGCAGTTTACATACTAGGCAGTGATTTAACCACCAAGCCACAGGTTCTCCCCCCTCTTTGCCAGCAGAGTCAAGGGAGTATATACAGGAAGTTTTTCAGACAGAAAAACTCTGCTGGCAAAGAGTGGGGGAGAACCTGTGGCTTAGTCACGATTGGAGCAGGAAGGTTAAGATAACCCATTGGTGAATTCTCCATCCAATCGTGCTGGAGAATCTGTGAATTTATAGCCAAGTAACTCAGTCCCTTTCTTTGATGGATGCAAACCATCTCTTTTGTACATTTCTTCATTGGACCAGCTGCTGACATCGTGACTAATATATCCAAAGCCTTTCCCTTTACTCCATTATTCCATGTTTGAAAATATTCTGCAGATTCCATTGAAACTTTGTCTTACAATCAGATGGTTTACTTTGACACATTCTTCTGCACTTCAATGTTTCTCTCTATACTATACATCCATTTACTCAGGAAAAACATCTAAACATAATTTTATTTGTTTTCATTAATAAAAAACAATTATTGTTCTTTTGAATCTATGTAAAAACACATTATTCTTCTATTTTTTTAAAAAATTTTTTTATTGTTTTGGGTGCCATATATGCAATTTCAGCTCTTTTCTCAACTGCTCAAAATATTATCAAGCAGTCAATAGAATTTTCCATAGAGAAATGCAACTATGGCTTTCTTTTTTTAACATGAAGGAAATAATATTTATACCATTTTTACTTGAGGAATATTATCTTGTTTAGCATTCTGCTAATGGCATCTTTCACCTCCCTGTTCCGCAGACTGTAAATGAGTGGATTAAGTGAGGAGATGACAACAGTATAAAAGACGGATATGATTTTGTCTTTATGCAATGAGAAATTGGAGCCAGGTCCTATGTACATGAAGATGCCGGTTCCAAAGAAAATGGTCACAGTGGTGAGATGGGAGGCACAAGTAGAGAAGGCTTTATATCTTCCCTGGGCAGAGCTGATCTTCAGGATGGCAATAACAATGGCAATGTAGGAGATCAAAACAGCCAGAAAAGGTGTCCCTCCAAATGCAGCGGATAAAATGAAATTCACAAAGTGAGCAGTGTGGGTATCTGAACAGGACAATGGAAGAAGTGGAGGAACATCACAGAAAAAATGATTAATTATATTTGAGTTGCAGAAATTCAAGCTAAAAATAACTATGGTGTGCATTGTTGAATTTACCAAGCCACAAACATAGGCAGCTATGACTAAGAGGATGCAACATTTCTTTGACATGATAACAAAATACAGCAATGGATTGCAGATTGCTATGAAGCGATCATACGCCATCACAGCCAGAAGGCAAGCTTCAGTGGTGACAAAAATGGCAAAAAAGAAGAACTGTGTGGTGCATCCTGTGAAGGAAATGGTTGAATGTTCAATCACCAAAGTTGTCAACAATTTAGGGGCAATGGTGGTAGAAAGACCAAGATCCACAGTGGAGAGATTTCTAAGAAAAACGTACATGGGGGTATGAAGCCTAGCATCAGTTTTGGTTAGAATGATTATCCCAATGTTTCCCACCAGTGTGATGAGATAGATGAGCAGAAAGAAGATGAAGAGTGGGATCTGAAGCTCTGGGTAGTCCATGAATCCAACAAGGATGAACTCAGTCACGGTGGTTTGATTTGTCTGCATTGTTTATTTCCCTCTAATAGAATAAAAAAGAGGGAAAACATTATAGCAGTATGATTACTGTTGGATTGTCTGACAATGCCCAAGGGAAAAGACCAAGAAAATCCCAAATTCAAAAGGAACAGTTTACTTGGGAAGCAGGAGTACTCATTGTTATATTATGGGCTCTTGATAAATATCCTGTTTTGAAATTACAATGCTGCATTGGAGATCATGCACACCATTACATAGACCTGCAGTGTTAATTGGCAAAGAATGGATTCATACCTACCATCATCTTACAAATTCCAGCAAGGATTTCTCTGTGTGAATGTAGACTTCTTGCTCAAATATATTTTCTATTACATTCTAGTACTCTCCAAAGAAGCTCAGAGTGCTCAGTCAGTTGAAATGCATGAATTTATTTACAGAATACAGAATAGCAGATTTGGAAAGAAACTTGGAGGTCTTCTAGTCCAATCCACTGCTTGAGCAGAAGACCCTGAACTATTCCAGACAAATGACTGTCTAAACTCTTCTTGAAAATCTCCAGTGATGGAGCACACACAACTTCTTGAGGCAAGCCTCTGATTAATTGTTCTCACTGTCAGGAAATTTCTCCTTAGTTCTAGGTTAGTTGCTTCTTTAATGATCTTCCACCCATTACTTCTTGTCCTGCTCTTAGATGCTTTGGACATCTCTTCTCTGTGACCTCCTCTTCTCTGTGACAACCCCTCAGATATTAGAAGATTGCTGTCATGTCATTCCCTACTCTTTTTCCTCATTAACCTAGACATACCCAGTTCCTGCAACCATTCATTGTATGTTTTAGTCTCCAGTCCCCTAATCATCTTTGTTTATCTTCTCTGCATTCTTTCTAAAGTCTCAACATCTTTTATTATATCATGATGACCAAAACTGGACATAATTGTTTCCTATAGTCCTCAGCAGGAAGTGTAATCCACTTTGGCAGGAAGTGTTCTGTGGAACAATCATTGGCATCTACTATGGATCAATATTTGTCAAACTGCCATCTGAAATTAATTACTGTTTGTGAGATATAATCATTACATTTACAATTCATTTTAGGACATTTGAAAGTAGCTGATCAAATTACACTAAAGCCCTTTCCTGCAGCAGAGATCCTTCTAATATTTTGTTTCCAAGTACAAATACTTTTAAGTGAATGCCAAATTTATATCTGAATCTGCAGTTTAGATTAATTGGATTTTAAAACTGGCAGATCAATGGTGAAGTCCTGCAATATACTACTCCACTAGCAACAAGATATTTTCATATCAACAGGTAAGATTCTGATCACTGCAGCTAAGCAGGAGTTTGCATTTTAATTAAAAAAGATTTACAAGATAAATATGTTAATATATCATAAAGTAATAAACAATAAACTGAGGAGATACTGTACGTAACCATTAGGCTCAATATACAAATAATAAGATATGCCAGAACAGTAAGTTGGAAGAAGGAAGGAACCAACTGTTAACTCATGAACTTCATTCTGTATTTCTGCATCTCATAAGAGATTTAATTTTCACAAAGCATCATGAAGAAGCTTCTGGAGTTTGGGTAACATGAACATTCTAAATAATACACAGATCAATATTTTTACATCAGAACATTTGAATATTCTCACATCTGTCTGCAAAAATATGATGGAGAATGAGAATGAGGGTGAGGATAAGGAAGGTATTAAACATTTAACAGTATATTTGGGTATTAAAAGTGATTAATTAACTTACCAAATAAGAAGTAAAGATTGCATTTCCAAAGATGAAAGATGAAACATTGGGATAGAATTGCTCATTTTATACTTTATCATTAGTTAAAAACCAGGTCCATGAAAATCTCAGTTGACATAATTAACATATCATTAAAATGTTCAATACGACCCTTGGCAAAATACACCTGAGGACTTACTGGGAATTCCTATTTCCACTGTATAGGTGTGGTACATAATTAGTTCACACTTCCATTGCAATTCACAAATAAACTTCATTATGTAGTCTGATCACTTTTATTTGAAACATTAGATTCAAATAATGTATAGATTAAAGGACCTCAACCATACTCTGAAAGCACGAGCAGTGAAGCTAAACAAACAATGGCGCAACAGTGAAGATATCTGTTTTCAAATCATGCAGAAATGACAGTCCAGTGTTGCATGTGTTAGATATAGTCTATCTAAACATGGACTGGAAACATGGGGGTTTTGTCTTCCTCCCAAATATTCCTATTAACTATTTTTCTATCTGGTCATATCTCATTTGCCTTCCATCTTTATTCTATAAGAGATGACCAGCCTATTTTTCAGCCTATTTGACTTTGTTTTTACTATCCTGTACCGTCTACCAGATGGTAATAGTTCAAAAAAAAAAAAAGAATGTCCAGGATGAGATGAATCTTTAAGAATGTTTTGTATAGTTCATCGAGGGGGGGAGGAGAGGGCAACCAATATTCCTCTGGGCAATGCTAATGACCCTCTGGAGCACTTTCCTATCTGCTACTGTGCAGTTGGCAAAGCACACACAAATGCAATAGGTTAGAATGCTCTCTATGGAGCAACGGTAGAAGATCACCAGCAATTCAGTTGTTGTTTCCTGAGAAGTCTCAAGAAATATAATCTCTGCTGGGCCTTCTTAAACAATGCTATAACGTGAGCACTCCAAGTCAGATCCTCCTTTATGGTAACACTCAGAAACCTAAAGCTGGCCACCTGCTCCACACAGTCTGCGCTAATGATCAGGGGCTGAATATCTGATCTATTCCTCCTATAATCTACTATAAGCTCCTTGGTTTTAGCAGTGTTGAGAACCAGATTATTGTCTCTGCACCACAAGAGCAACCGCTCCACCTCATCCCAGTAGGCAGACTCATCCCCTTTGGAGATAAGCCCCACCACTGTTGTATCATCCACAAATTTAATAATAATATTGCTGGGATGAGTGGGGACGCAGTCATAAGTATAGAGGGTATAAAGTAGGGAGCTCAACACAAAGCCCTGAGGGCTGAAGAGATATAGTTGCCTAATCTAATCCTCTGAGAGAGGCCAGACAGGAAATTCATAATCCAAAGGCAGATTGAATGTGAAAGACCGAGGTTGACAAGTTTAGACACCAGTGTGCTTGGCAGAATCATGTTAAATGCAGAGCTAAAATCTACAAAGAGCATCTGTACATAGGTCCCATGCTGCTCCAGATGAATCAGAGCAGTATAGAGAGTGATGGCGTTGGCATCCTCTGTAGATCTTTTTGCTCTGTATGCAAACTGATGACTGTCGAGTGTGTATGGGAGGCAGGACACAATGTGCTTACAGATCAGTTTTTCAAAACACTTCATGATAATAGGGGTAAGTGCCACTGGTCTGTAATCACTAAGACTGTTAATAAAGGACTTCTTTGGCAGTGGAACAATGATGGAGGCCTTCAGACAGGATGGAATAGTGGACTAGGATAGAAACTGATTAAAAATCTTGGTAAAGACCCCAGCCAACTGTGCAGACTTTAAACACCAGGCCAGAAATGCTGTCAGGTCCAACAGCCTTCCTTGAGTCCACAGCCCTCAAAGTACTCCTCACCTCATGTTCCTCCATGGTGAGGTGAGAGCTGTGGTGGACTGGTGGCTGTGGTACAGCTGCCTCTGATGGCTTCACTTCAAAGTAGGCAAAGAAATGATTCAGCTCTTCTGCTAACAAAGCATTCCTGTAAAACGAGTGATGTTATTGGATCTATAGTTGGTAATTTGTTGGATCCCTTGCCATACCTGTTATGAAAATGATCTTCAATCTTCCTCTTAAGATCCCCACTCTGAAATCTCCATTGCCAGTAACCAAATTTTAAAAGCAGGCCCTGCCAGTCACACCACAAGGCCTTTGCAATTGACAATAAATCAACATTCTGAAATGTTAACCTTTTTCATGGCTGACCACATTTATCTTCCACTGATGCTGAGGATCACTTGGTTACAATACCATGATCCCACCAGTAAGCAGAGGAACTGGTCTATTGCTTTCAACAGCCCTCAATGCCTTTCTAGCTGCAATTAGCCTTCTGAAATCTCCCCCCACCTTCCCCCTATTGAAACCTAACAGAAAGATCCCCAATCTGCCAAGTAAATACATGGACTTTGCTGATGTTTTTGGAGAGGAAGAAGTCTCAGTCCTCCCCTGGCACAGAGACTGTGATTGCCATAAATCTGGTCCCTGACATCAAGATTCCCTCCAAGAGACAATACCAAAAGTCTACTAAATAATTAGAAATGCTGAAATAATATTTGGACTCTCATTTGCAAATTAGACCTTCCCAGTCTCCTGCCTTGGCTACTATTCTCTTTGTACCCAAGAAGCAAGATTCCAGTGGGCCTAATAACAGTGGGGATCCCCCCCTAAGAGTGGTCCATAATTACAAAGTTTTGAACTCAGTGACAATAAGAAACCATCTTCAACTGCCATTAATACCAGACCACTTAGACAGACTGCAGAAAGCATGCATTTGTACAAGACTGGACCTTTGCAATGTTTACAACTTCATTACCACCTTTGACACCAAATACGGCAAATTTAAAAACACAAAGGTCCTCTACAGGCTCGCTAATGCAGGAGCTATATTTTCCAGATCTTTGAATCAAGTATTCTCAGACCTCATAGATAAATTCATGGAACTCTATCTGATTGACATTTTGGTCTACTCTGAGGATGAGGCTCAGCCCACAGTCCATGTGCACATAGATCTCCATAGGCTAAGAGGTAACCATCTCTTTGCCAAGTCAGAAAAATGTTCATTTTTCCTGCAACAATTAGACTTCTTGGGCTACCATATTTCCACAAAAGATATTCAGATGGACCCCCAGTCTGCAGTCTGTCCAAGTCATCCTAGACTATCAAGCCCTTCACACAGCCAAAGATGTCCAATGCTTCTTGGGCTTTGCTAACTTCTACAGGAAATTTATATCAGCCTTTGCTCATAAAGCCAAACCACTGACCCAGCTTACTAGAAAGGAGTTAAATTTGCCTGGACTTCTACACACCAATCAGAATTTGAAAGGTAAAGCAGATTTTTGCCTGCCAACACCTCCTTTTTTTACCCAGACACATCAAAGAAGTTTGTTGTTCAAACAGATGCCTCAGATGTAGCCACTGAAGCTCTGCTTTGGCAAGAGAGCGAGTGAGAAAACAGCCTTCTAGTGTGTGCCTTTTTTCCCCAGAGCCTTGACTACCCCAGAACACAATTATGACATTTTTAATGAGGAACTCCATGCCGTTAAAGCAGCATTCCAACACTGGAGACACTTCCTAGAAGGCTTGCACTTTCCTATAGAGGTCAACACTGACCACAAGAATTTACACACTCTGCAACAAACCAATAAATCTTTATTGTAAGCTTAAGCTCTCTACAAGAATCTGAAGTAATGGTCAAAGCAAATTGGCGACAGATAAGAATCAATGGAATTCAAGTTGGGCTGAACTAAGATCTCCTGTGGGTGGGAAAGGACTCATGACTGATGATGAGTTCAGTTGGGTCATCTCCTAAAATACCCATCCCTTCACCTTGGCCCCTCCTCTTTCATGGGTTCTTCTATGCTGCTCTACCCCTCCTACATTGTGCCTATGAAATCTGAGTTCTCATGGAAACTTGGCACTTGGCATTTATCTGTGCCTTCTGCTCCCAAGGCTTGTCTGGCTGTTCCAATTTGTATTGGCTCTTCAGTGTCCAAATTCAAGGGGGCAGGGAGGCTCAGGGTAGTGATGGAGGGAGTAGGCTTTGGAAGCAGTTGGCTGGGGCTGCTGAAAAATGCTTTAAGTTCTGCGATTTGAGACTCAGCAGTTATAGCTTCTAGTTGGAGGTCTTGTAGACCCTGGGGAATACCTTGTTGTATCACTTGTGTGATTATGGCCCCTGTTGAGCCCTCTTTTGAATTGTACCCTTAAGGCTTGCTCACTCCAATCCATATCAACTGCAATGAACTTGAAATCTTTAACATATGCTCAAACAGAGTAGTTGCCTTGGCAGAGTTGGAAGAGGCATTGTTAAGCACTTTATATCCAATCTCCAAAATGCTTTCTAAATCTAGTGAGGACTCTTTGGTAACTATCCAGGATAGGGTCATTGGTTTTGATGAGTGGCAGTGCCCATTTAGTAGCAGAATTGGTTAAAAGCATGTTTAAGCTATCTATAAAAATTTCAGCTGCTAACAGATAAGGAAAATGAGCAGTGATGGGATTCAGCCAGTTCGCACTGGTTTGAGAGAACCGGTAGCTAAATTTTGCTGAGTTTGGAGAATCAGCTGAATGCACACTGCTTCCGGAAGTCCAGTCTAGGCCTTGGAGGCCTGGAGGAGGCCTCCCAGACCTAGAATGGCCCACCAGAAGTGCATGGATGCCACTTCCGGAAGTCCATTCTAGGCCTCAGAGGCCCAGGCCTGCATCCAATAAGACAGGGCTTTTTAACCAGTAGTACGGGTACCACCTGTGGTACATTGGCACCTGGCAGGTGGTACGCGATCATCCTAGAAAAGTGGTAGCGGGGGAGGGGAATGAGTTGAACCGGTGGCAGCACCGCACAAGCCTGAGTGAGAGATGGCTGGAGCTGCAGGGCTGTCAGGGCTCAGCGGAAGCGCCAGGATCAGCGCTTCTTCGGGACTGTCAGGGCTCAGCGGAAGCACCAGGATCAGTGCCAGGCTCCAGCTGAAGCTCGGTGCTGATCCTGGTGCTTCTGCTGAGCCCAGAAGAAGCGCCGATCAGCTGGAATGTTGCAGCCTCTCCAGGGTCTTGTGATTTACATTCAGATGCTTGGCAACTGATTCATATTTATGACGGTCACAGTGTCCCAGGGTCATGTGAACTGACCAAAACCTGCTGCAACCACCCAGCAGATGGGGGGAATAAAAACCAAACACCCCCCCACCCCACCCCCACTGCTAATCCTCAACAGAAATGCTCACAGCAAGGAAAACCTCCAACAGGAGGAAGAGCGCCGCCGGGCGGGCAGGCAGGTGTCTTGCTCGGCTGTGGCTTGGGGGGCACTTTTTTCAGTGCCATTGTAACTTCGAACAGTCACTAAGCGAACTGTTGTAAGTTGAGGACTACTGTACTTTATCACTTTTTTTCTTTTTTTTGTTTTTGGTCATCAAGTTTTTGACACCTTGCTAGGTGACTGGTGGTACTCGGATGTTGCCATATCCTAAAAGTGGTACAATGGGTGAAAAGGTTGAAAAGCCCTGACCTATACTATACCTGTACATTTGGTTTTTCTTGCCTAAATGTAGAACCTTACCTTTTTCACCATTGAATTTCATTTTGTTAGATAGTGCTCAATGTTCAAGTCTGTCAAGATCCTTCTGTATCTTAAGCTTATCTTCTGAAGTGTTGGCTATTACTGCCAGCTTGGTGCCGTCTGCAGATTTAATGAGTTCCCCATCTATCTCCTCATCCAAATCATTGATTGAAGATGTTGAAGAGCACTGGGCCCAGAACAGAGCCCTCCATGTAGATGCAGTTCCATTGAGGACCACACGCTGAGTACGGCCGGTTAGCCAGCTACGAATCCATCTGGTGGTGATAATGTCTAACCCACATTTTTCTATCTTATCAAGTAGTAGGTTGTGATCTACTTTATCAAATGCCTTACTGAAGTCCAAGTAAATTATATCCACAGCATTCCTCTGATCCACTAATGTTTTAAATATTTGAAATGTTTAAATATTTTGTGTTTTGTATTTGTATTTGTTTCTTTTGTTTTTTCTTTTGGAGTTTTTGGAGCTTTGTACTTTTGAATATAATAAAAAAAATTGGAAAAACTTTTTAGCACCAATTGTTGGCTTCCAATATTTAATACTTCACCATAAATGCAATCCTCGACTTATGATTGGTCATTAGTCAACTGTATTAAGTCCTGATGGTCTTAGAACAGATGTTCTACAATCCATAAAGCACTTCCATTTTCATTATAAAGTATTTTGAAAGAATGTTGCTAAAATTGACTGAAGCAGTTTAAATGAGAGCAATTAAGTGACACTGAACATACATGTTGCATTGTACCAATATCTGATATAAACATTCTATAAGTTCCATCCACTTCAGTGCCATAAAATAATTAGGAATTTTAAATTTGAATTACATGAAAACACACATTATATCTAAATTTTGTTATATGATCAAATGGTTGACTTTCATACATTCTTTTGCACTTTGATGTTCCTGTCTATACTGTACATGCATTTACACAGGAAAAACATTCAAACATAATTTTATTTGTTTTGATTAATAAAAAACAATTATTCTTCTTTTGATCTATTTAAAAACATATTGTCCTTTTATTTTTTTTTAATTTTCATTTATTCTTTTGAGTAACCTATATGTAATTTCAGATATTTTCCCATCTGTTCAAAATACTGTCAAGCATTCAGTAGCATTTTTCACAGAGAAATGCAACTATGCTTTCTTTTTTAAAATGAAGGAAATTGTATTTATACCATTTTTATTTGAAGAATATTACCTTGTTTAGCATTCTGCTAACAGCATCCTTCACCTCTCTATTCCGCAGACTGTAGATGAGTGGATTAAGTGAGGAAATGACAAGAGTGTAAAAGACCGATATGATTTTGTCTTCATCCAATGAGAAATTGGATCCAGGTCGTATGTACATGAAGATGATGGTTCCATAGAAAATGGTCACAGTGGTGAGATGGGAGGCACAAGTAGAGAAGGCTTTATATCTTCCCTGGGCAGAGCTGATCTTCAGGATGGCAATAACAATGGCAATGTAGGAAATCAAAATAGCCAGAAAAGTTGTCAGTGTAATTGCAGTGGATAAAATAAAATGCACAAAGTGAGCAATGTGGGTATCTGAACAGGACAACTGGAGCATTGGAGGAGCATCACAGAAAAAATGATTAATAGTATTTGAGTTGCAGAAATTTAAATTAAAAATAAATATGGTCTGGACTGTTGAACTTGCAAAGCCACAGGCATAGGCAATTATAACTAAGAAGATGCAACACTTCTTTGACATAATAACAAAATATAGTAATGGGTTGCATATTGCTGTGAAGCGATCATATGCCATCACAGCCAGAAGGCAACCTTCAATGGTCACAAAGACGGCAAAAAAGAAGAATTGTGTGGTGCATCCTGTGAAGGAAATAGTTGAATGTTCTATCACAAATGTTGTCAACAATTTGGGGGCAATGGCAGTAGAATAACCAACATCTACAATGGAGAGATTTCTAAGAAAAAAGTACATTGGGGTGTGAAGCCTAGCATCAATTTTTGTTAAAATGATTATCCCAATGTTTCCCATCAGTGTGATCAGATAGATGAGCAGAAAGAAGATGAAGAGGGGGATCTGAAGCTCTGGGTGGTCCATGAATCCAACAAGGATGAACTCAGTCACAGTGGTTTGATTTGTCTGCATTGTTTATTTCCCTCTAATAGAACAAAAAAGGAGAGAAAACTTTATAGCAATATATCTGCTGGATTGTCTTATAATACCCAAGGGAGAAGACTAAGAAAATCCCAAACTAAAAAGGAGCTGTTTGCTTGGAAAGCAGAATTACTCCTTTTTGTATATATGAGCTCTGTTGTATTATGGGCTCTTGATAAATATGTTCTTTTCAATTATTGTGTTGGAGACTGTGCACAATATTACATAGGAGTGCAATGCCAATTAACAAACAATAGTTTCATAACTATCATCATCTCCATGCATATTCCAGAAAGCCTTTCTCTGTTGAAAGAATGTGGATTTCTTGCTAAAATATGTTTTCTATTTCATTATAGTACTCTCCAAAGAAGTCAGAGTGATCAGTCACTCTCTGGATATATAATTCTTGCCAAGAGACCTCAACCAGAAAATAGTCTACTTCTGCAGGAAATGCTCTGTGTAACAATCATTGGCACGAATTGGCTACTATGCACCAACTTCCATTCCATCTGCATCTGAATTTGTGAATGATAAACTTTATATTTACAATTCATTTTTAGAAAATTTCAAAGTGGCTGATCAATGTGCATTATAGCCTTGTCCTGCAGTACAGTTCCATCAAGTATTTCTTTTTCTAAGACAAAATACTTTTTAGAAGAACACCATAGATTAATTGGATTTTAACATGGATGTGTGTATTTCATTATAAGTAATATAAATGAGCAGATACTATAAGCAACCCTTTGCCTCAATGCACAACTAATAGAATTAACCACTATAGACTCTACCAGTAAGCTAAAAAAAAGAACCAACTTTTGACTCAGGAACTTCATTCTACATGCACAATAAGAGATTTAATTCACACAAAGCATCATGAAAAAGCTTTTGGAGTTTGGATCACAAGAGAATTCTAAGTAAAACACAGAACAATATTTTTATATCAGACCAGTTGAGTATTCCTACATCTGTCTGTAAATATATGGTGAAGAGTAGAAGTAGTAGTGGTAGGAGAAAGATAGAAGCAATTAACAATTTATTTGGCTAACTAGAAGTGCTCAGTTAAAGAACTTACCAGATTCGAAATAAAGATTCCATTTCAAAAGATGAAAGATGGATATAATTTCTCATTATATACTTTGTTTTCCTTTGGTTAAGAACCAATTTATTAAAATCTTAGTATAATCTCTTGGCAAAATACACTTGAGGGCCTCCTAGGAATTCATATTTCCACTTTATAGTTTCTATGTATAATTAGTTCAAACTTACATTAGAATTACCTAAAAAAACTCGTTATGCCATTTGAACACTTTTATTTGAAACATTAACTTGCTGATGGAGGGACCTTAAGATTAAAGGACGTCAATCATACCCAGAAAGCACAAGTAGTGAAGCTAAACTAACAATCTATTTGTCAACACTGCAAATACTGTATATTCTTGCTTTGACAATATGCAGAACTGTCTGGTATTTATATAGTTAAACCAGCAACTGGGAAAGAGGGAGGAGAATAAGGATAGCCCGGGAGAAAGAAACCGGAAGTAAATCACATCTTCCAAGTTGATTGGAAGATGTGAACCATGACCCCAAAATAAGGGAGTGGGAAATGCTTAGAATGTATATGCATAACGGAAGAGAAGCCAGACCTAAGCATTTCCACCATGCTGTACTGACGTCTCTGTAACCTTAATAAATGCTTTTAGGAAAAAATATGCCTGAAAGTCCTTTTAAGTGTTTCGTTAATCAGACACATGACACTATTTACATGTAGAAACGTAAATTTTTAAAAAAGGGAAAAAATGCAAGAAAGGAAAAAGTGTAATGTATCATTATACCAACCCGAGCTACTAATATTCAAACACATTTCAGACAGTTTCATGTCACTGATCATACACCATGATAAAATTGAGCACAGGAACAAGGCAAAAGGTAGTTATACTACATCAGCAAAGTCTCTCCCAGGCAAAGATGGCAAAGCAGATTCGGGCTTCAAAATACGCTGTTCAAGGTCTTTTGAAGAAGCACAAAGAAACAGGCAACATTGAGGATGGTAGACACAGTGGTTGGCCAAGGAAACTTAATGCACATCATGCTTACTTCCCTTCAACATCGGAAGATGTCCAGCAGTGCCATCAACACAGAACTAGTGGAAACCAGTGGGACCCAAGTACACCCATTTACTGTCTGGAGACGTCTGGTCAGAAGTGGTCTTCATGGAAGAATTGTGGTCAAAAAGCTACACCCCCGATGTAGAAACAAGGCTAAGCAACTCAGCTGTGCTCAAAAACATAGGAACTGGGGTGCAGAAAAATGGCAGCAGGTGCTCTGGGCTTATGAGTCAAAATTTGAAATATTTGACTGTAGCAGGAGACGGTTTGTTTGCTGAAGAGCTGGATAGTGGTACAATAACAAGTGTTTGCAGGCAAAAGTGGAGGTTTTTACATGGTGGAAGTTCCTTACAAGTTTGGGGCTGCATTTCTGTAAATAAAGTTCGCTATTTTGATCAACAGTGTCCTCAATGCTGAGAAATACAGGTAGATACTTTTACTTTCATGCCCTACCACAGTGATGACGAACCTTTTAGAGCAGCGGTTCTCAACCTATGGGTCGCGACCCCATTTGGGGTCAATTGACTATTTCATGGGGGTTGCCAAGCAAGGCTGTCCGCCATTTTTTTCCCCTTTTCCAGCAGGTGCCTTACCTCCCTTGAGCTGGGCCAGCTGGTGGTCGGCCTGCTCCGTCTCTGCCGCTTGCCAGCTACGCCTCAACCAGTGCGGGGGGCGGAACCACGCATGCACGGCGCTCCCGGGCAGGGAAAGTCCTCGACTTACGACCGGTTGGGTAGTCCTCGACTTACGACCGGTTTAGTCCTCAACTTACGACCGGTTGGCTAGTCCTCGACTTACGACCGGTTTAGTCCTTGACTTACGACCGGTTTAGTCCTTGACTTACGACCAGTTGGGGGTCGCGGCATTAAAAAGGTTGAGAACCACTGTTTTAGAGACTGAGTGCCCAAAAACTGGCCCCACCCCCACTCCATCCCCTGCCCCGCCCCTGCTTCACTCCCACCCTGTCTACCCGTAGGGCCACTCACCGTCTCCAGGGCCCGCCACAGATCACCCAGCAGCGCCATGGCAGCCACGCCCTCTGCCTGCACCCCGCAGCATCAATTGTGCGTGATGGGGCGTGAGGGCAGAGTCTTGTCTACGCTGCCTGGCTGCTGTGTCCTTGGCTGCACTGCTCCACGTGGGCCACTTTTGGGGGCAACTCTTCTCCAGGAGGGCTGCTGGTGAGGAGGGGGTCATGGGGGGAGACAAGGCTGAGGCAACGGCACGTATGCCCACAGAGAGGGCTCCAAGTGCCGCCTCTGGCACCCGTGCCATAGGTTCGCCACCACTGCCCTACCATCAGGAAAGTGTGTAATTGGCCCCAAATTTATTCTGCAGCAGAACAACAGCACCAAACATCATTAAGAACTATTTTCAGTGTAAAGAAGAAAAAGAAGTCCTGGAAGTTATGGTTTGGCCCCCAAAGAGCCTTAATGTCAACATATTTGATTGTGTTTGGGATTACATGAAGAGACAGAAGGATTTGAGGCAAACTACATGCACAGAAGATCTGTGGTTAGTTCTCTTAGATGTTTGGAACAACCGTGAAAGAACCTTGCCAAGCTCCTTCAAAAACTGTGTGCAAGTGTACGTAGAACAGTGTTTCTCAACCTTGACAATTTTAAGGCATGTGGACTTCAACTCCCAGAATTCCACAGCCAGCATTGCTGGCTGTGGAATTTTGGGAGTTGAAGTCCACATGCCTTAAAATTGTCAAGGTTGAGAAACACTGACGTAGAAGAACTGATGCTGTTTTAAAGGCAAAGGGTGATCAAGCCAAATACTGATTTGATTTGGATTTCTCTTCTGTTCATTTAGTTTCCATTTTGTTAATTGATAAAAATAAACCATTAATAATTCTATTTCTGAAAACATTCTTAATTTACAGCATTCTTGCCCAACTGCATAACACTTTTGCACAGTACTGTATGTCCTTGCTTTCTTATTTTTTCTAAAAAATGGGAACTCTGCCCCCTCCTCTTTTTTTCTCTCTGGTGTGAGAATTATTATCTCAGCTTCTTTTGTGCTCACTCTATTATAGAACATCTATTCTCATTGTCCTTGAAAAATAACTGTTTACACTCTGCTGGGAAAGCCTGCCTATCCGAGAGATTTCTATTTTATTAAGGCCTTCTTGAAAACATTTGAACAAAAAAAATGTTCGCCAACATACAAGTTTTAAATAAAAAATAGATAAAATTTGTATGCATTTGTATTGTATGAATTTCAAATAATCCTAAAGAAGGCATTCAAATAGTTAAATCGTCCATGTAATTGAATGAATTGGAAATTAATTTGCTGTTAACAGACTTGAAAGAGAAGGAGTTTTGCTTGAAAACTGGAGACCTGCTAGAGGAGGCCGAAGGGGCCATTAACAAACTGGACCTTCTCAGGCAAGCTGATGGAGTTTGCAGAATAGAGCTATGACATGCAGCTAGAACAGAGTTTCCTCAACCTTTTCAGCTTGGTGAACCTGTTTCACAAGGGGGGAAATAATTATTTTTGCTGAAATATATTTATCAGTATTCAACTGGGAAGATATTTTTTGTATGGTTAATATTTTATTCTATACACCTTTTTTTTCTTTGTGTCAGTTTTTGTTTTGTATTCTTTTGTCTGTATTTTAACTTTGGAAATAAAAAATTATGAGGAAAAATCAGTTTGGCATGGGAAAAAGGGTCAAATCTTTTTTGTTAGAAATTCCATTTATAACTTTCTGATGTAATTGTTTCCACAGATTTAGTATTTTTGAATCCTAACACTGTCTATCTAACCAAAGGTGCTATATATCAGGGATGTCAAACTGCTGGCCCGCGGGCTGGATGCGTCATCTGGAAGCCGCACCCACCCCATTGCCAGCAATGGCAAAACCATCCCGATACGTTGCATGATGTCATGTGACGTCGCGAGTTTGACATGTCTGCTATATATGTTTATTCCAAGGTTGTCCAAGTCAGAAAATTAACAATTCTAGCATTTAATACTTCACCATAAATATAGTCCTCGACTTATGACTAGTCATTGAACAACTGTTTCATGAGACCTTGGAACAGAGGTTCTATAACCCATGAAACACTTCCGGCTCATGTAAAATTTTGTTCCCCCTCCCAGTCAAATGACCACATTTTGTGTACTTGGCAACTTGTTTGCATTTATGATTGGTTTCCAAGTATACTGTTCATGTGATCACCATTTGCATTCTTCTCTTACAGCTTCTCCAGGACATCAGTGGAGAAGCTGGTAGGGAGACATTCAAGTGGAGGGATGTTCGATTTGAGATCCATTCTCCCAGGGTGCTGAGGGATCTTCTCCCACCTATAGCAGGGAAGGGAAACTCTGCCACATGCTGGGGCAATGGACTTCAAATCTGGTGAAAACACTAGCAAATGCCAGCATTCTGAACCTTTCAAAATGGCGGTGTTCACAAGCTTTTCATGAGATTTAAGGTCCGTTCTTTTAGCACACCAAGGATTGTCCCTCAGGAGTAGAAATCCATTGTGTTACTGGAGCAATTAATCTCAAATCTGGTGAAAATGCTAGTGAACACCATTGTTCTTGAGATCATACTTCCTGGTTATGTGACAAGAAGAGTAGGAACAGGTCAGTTGTTTCAGTGTTCTATAATACTACCATTCAGAATTGTCTAGTAGTAGTTATTAAAGCATTCTGTCATCAATCTTCACATGAAAATGATTGAAGCTGAAGCCCTCATCATCACAGCCCTACCTAGTTTTTGAACTTCTGGGTTTGCTGATTGTCCTGGTTTTGGTAATATTCATTTTGATCAAGAGTTCTAGAGATGTCTGGTGATGTCAAAAGCTTAAAAGGCGACACAGGGCAGAATTCACTGCAGGTAATCTAAAATCTACCACTCTAACCATTTTGTGATTTTACTGACATTTCAGTATAAAACCAAAAATATTTTCTCATGTTTCTACTACCTTTTAGCACAGGCCTTATACTACAACCTGGATGGCTTTGTCCAAAAAAGAAGGAATAACTTCAAAAACAATTTAAACAGATTATTTCCAACTGTATTATTTTTCTTTATAGGCTATATCAATCCTTCTCAGAGATAAAAAGTATTTTCAGAAGGATAATTTTGAGGCGAAGAAAATGAGAACAAGGGAGGAGAACACACAAAGAGAAGCGTTCTCTTTCTGCCTGCTCTTAGATGGGTCTTAGTTTGCAAAAAGTTTTTAAGTCAGGTTTTTAAGATTAATACCTATTGCTAAAAGCAATATATTATTTTCTTAATCAGCAATAAATTTTGCTTCCTCCATCAAAATTTTAATTCAAAGACCCTTAAGAATATATTTCTGCCCTGTAATT
>NW_015387757.1:73438-94728 GCF_001527695.2 Protobothrops mucrosquamatus | reverse complement strand
TAATTAATATTATTTTGTGACCATTCCCCATTTTCTTTATAAGTTGAAGAAATGTTGCTAAAATTGACTGGAACTATTTAAATGAGAGCAATAAAGCAAAACTGATCTTACATGTTGCACTTTACCAATAAATGTTATAAACATTCTATCAGTTCCATTCACTTCAATGCTGATAAATAACAAGGAATTCTCAATATGAATTATATGAAAATGCAGATTCCTTTTAAACTTTGTCATTTGATCAAATGATTGACTTTGACACATTTTTTTCCCACTTCAATGTTTCTGTCTGTAATATACATACATTTACACAGGAAAAATATTCAGACAATATTTTTTGTTTAATAAAATGCAATTATACTTCTTTTAGATCATTTAAAATCAATTGTCCTTTTATTTTTTATCTCTATTTTTATTTATCTATTAGTAATATATGCAATTTCAGCTCTCTTCTGCCTGCTCAAAATATCATCAAGCATTCAATAATATTTTTCACAGAGAAAATGCAAATATGGTTTATTTTTTTGACATAAAGCAAGTTAAATTTATACTATTTTTACTTCAGGAATGTTACCTTGTTTAGCATTCTGGTAATCACATCCTTCACCTCCTTGTTCCTCAAACTATAGATCAATGGATTAAGAGAGGAGATGACAAGAGTATAAAAGACAGATATGATTTTGTCTTTATCCAATGAGAAACTGGAGCCAGGTCCTATGTACATGAAGATGACGGTTCCAAAGTAAATGGTCACAGTGATCAGATGGGAGGTGCAGGTGGAAAAGGCTTTGTATCTTCCCTGGGAAGAGCTGATCTTCAGGATGGCAATAACAATGGCAATGTAAGAAATCAAAACAGTCAGAAAAGTTGTCATTCCAATTGCAGTGGATAAAATAAAATGCACAAAGCGAGCAAAGTGGGTATCTGAACAGGACAATTGAAGCATTGGAGGAGCATCACAGAAAAAATGATTAATTATTTTTGAGTTGCAGAAATTTAAGCTAAAAATAACTATGGTGTGTACTATTGAATTTATAAAGCCACAAGCATAGGCAGTTATAACCAAGAGGGTGCAAAGCTTCTTTGACATGATAACAAAATATCGCAATGGGTAGCAGATTGCTATGAAGCGATCATACGCCATCACAGCCAGAAGGCAAGTTTCAGTGGTCAGAAAGATGACAAAAAAGAAGAATTGTGTGGTGCATCCTGTGAAGGAAATGGTTGAATGTTCTATCACAAATGTTGTCAACAATTTGGGGGCAATGGCAGTAGAATAACCAACATCTACAGTGGAGAGATTTCTAAGAAAAAAGTACATGGGGGTGTAAAGCCTAACATCAATTTTTGTTAGAATGATTATCCCCATATTTCCCACCAGTGTGATGAGATAGATGAGCAGAAAGAAGATGAAGAGGGGGATCTGAAGCTCTGGGTAGTCCATGAATCCAACAAGGATGAACTCAGTCACGGTGGTTTGATTTGTCTGCATTGATTATTTCCCTCTGACAGAACGAAAAAAGAGGGAAAGCCTTATAGCAGTATGAGTACTGTTGGATTGTCTGAGAATGTCCAAGGGAGGAGATTAAGAAAACCCCAAACTAAAAACTAAACTAAAAAGGAACAGTTTGCTTGAGAAGCATGAGTCCTCACTGTTATATTATGGACCCTTGATGAAAATGCTCTTTTCAAAATACAGTGTTGTACTGGACAGCATGCACATTACTATATATAGAGGTGTAGCATCAATTAACAAAGATTGCATTCATACCTACCATCATCTTCTTGCACCTTCCAGGAAACATTTCTCTGTCTATAAGAATGTAGACTTCTTGCTAAAATGTATTTTTTCTAAATTCTAGTACTCTTCAAAGGAATCAGAATGATCAATCCCTCTGTGTAAATTTATAATTCTCTCCTAGAGACCTCAACCAGAAAATAGTCCACTTCTGCAGGAAATGTTATGGGTAACAATTATTGGCATGAATTGGCTACTATGCACCAACATCCATTTCACCAGTATCTGAAATTAATTCCAATTTGTGAATTATAAACTTTACATTTACAGTTCATTTTAGAACATTTCAAAGTGGCTGATCAGTGTACACTATAGCCCTGTCCTGAAGCCCATCTAGTATTTCTTTTTCCAAGAAGAAATACTTTTTAGAAGAATGTGAAACTAATATCTAAACCTGTTTTTTTAGATTAATTGGATTTTAATACTTGTAGTATTACTGCTATGGCCTGCAATATGTTATTCCATTGTAAAGTTATGGTCACTACAGTTGAGATGCAGTATATATTTGTTGTCCATTTGAACATGAATGTATTATATCATAAGTAACCTAAATTGACTAAGGTGATACTGCAAGCAACCTTTTGCCTCAATACAGAACTATTGACTAAGGAGATACTGTAAGCAATCCTTTTCATCAATGCAGAACTAATAGAATGAACTGCTACAAACTCTACCAGTAAGCTAGAAGAAAGAATAAGCATTTGTTGAGTCATGAATTTCATTCTTCATGTAGTGCAAGTGATTTCATTCACACAAAACATCATGAGGAAGCTTTTGGAGTTTGGATAACAAGAGATTCTAAGTAAAACAGTAGTAGTAATAGTAAGAGAAAGATATAAGCAATTAACAATTTATTTGGCTAACTAGAAGTGCTTATTCAAAGAATTTACCAGATTCGAAATGAAGATTCAAATGATGAAAGATGGACCATTTGGATATAATTTTTCCTTTTATACTTTGTTTACCATTTGGATATAAGAAGAAGCAATTTATTAAAAGTAAAAAGCAATTTATTAAAATACACTTGAGGACCTACTGGGAATTCATGTTTCCACTATATAGCTACTATGCATAATTAGTTCAAACTTTCATTGGAATTCATTAAGAAACCTCATTATGTAGTTTAATACACTTTTATTTGAAGCATTAACTTGCCGATTGAGGGACCTTAAGATTAAAGAACGTCAATCACAGCCTTCATAATCAGTGAAGCCAAATTAACAATGGCAAATATTGAAGATACCTGTTTTCAAATCATGCAGAATTAACAGTCCAAAGTTTCATGTTAGACATAGTCTATCCAAACATGGACTGCCTATATGGAGGTTTTGTCTTCGTTCCAAATGTTCCTTGTAACTATTTTTCTATCTGGGCATATGTCATTTGGCTTCTATTTTTATTTTTCTGGCCCTCCTAGCAAAAACTAGGGATTCATAATTGTGAATGAACACTGTTATACTAGTTGCTGGGATCTTTGGAGTCCATGTTCTTCTCCCTCTTGAAATTTTTTATCTTGGATTAATTTTCACTTCCACATGAAAAGCATTAGAGTAGCAATCAAGACAACTGGTAAACATTAGAGATTGTGTACAAACTTTGATAGGTACTAGTCAATAAGATACTGCATTTCTGTGAACTCCTTTGGCTTGGCATTCTCTATCTGTTTTTGCCTTTTCCCATTCTTCATCTGATTTGCATTTTTATTAAAGAATCAGCTAAATTTACGAGAGATCTCTTTGTGTATAGACTTCTGGTCCCTCATCTGTTATGATGAATGACTCCTCTGTGACTAGCTTTAATAAGCTGCAGTGGAAGATGGGGTGAACTTTTCTTAACAGTTGTGAGAGTTTTAACTCAACTGTGTCAGAATTAATAATTTTGACTATAGGGAAAGGATGGAGGAACTTAGGTCCTAATTTCTTACTAGGCAACCTCAATCTCAAATACCTAGTAGATAGATAAACCTTCTTTCCTACATAAAACGGTCTCTGAGGAGACCGCCGCTTATCCGCTTATCAAGCATTCGATAGTATTTTTCTCAGAGAAATACTGGTTTGCTTCTTTAACATAAAGCAAGTTAAATTTATACTATTTTTACTTCAGGAAAGTTAACTTGTCTAGCATTCTGCTAATCGCATCCTTCACTTCCTTGTTCCTCAAACTATAGATGAATGGATTAAGAGAGGAGATGACAAGAGTATAAAAGACAGATATGATTTTGTCTTTATCCAATGAGAAACTGGATCCAGGTCCTATGTACATGAAGATGGCAGCTCCAAAGAAAATGGTCACAGTGATTAGATGGGAGGTACAGGTGGAAAAGGCTTTGTATCTTCCTTGGGCAGAGCTGATCTTCAGGATGGCAATAACAATGGCAATGTAGGAGATCAAAACAGCCAGAAAAGTTGTCAGTCCAACTGTACTGGATGCATTGAAAATCACAAAGCGAGCAAAGTGGGTATCTGAACAGGACAATTGAAGCATTGGAGGAGCATCACAGAAAAAATGATTAATGATGTTTGAGTTGCAGAAACTTAAGCTAAAAATAACTAGGGTGTGTACTGTTGAATTTACAAACCCACAAGCATAGGCAGCTATGACCAAGAGGGTGCAAAGCTTCTTTGACATGACAACAAAATACCGCAATGGATAGCAGATTGCTATGAAGCGATCATATGCCATCACAGCCAGAAGACACGCTTCAGTGGTCACAAAAATGAAAAAAAAGAAGAATTGTGTGGTGCATCCTTTCAAGGAAATGGTTGAATGTTCAATCACCAAGGTTGTCAACAATTTAGGGGCAATAGCTGTAGAATAACTAATATCTACAATGGAGAGATTTCTAAGAAAAAAATACATAGGAGTGTGAAGCCTAGCATCAATTTTTGTTAGAATGATTATGCCAATGTTTCCCACCAGTGTGATGAGATAGATGAGCAGAAAGATGATGAAGAGGGGGAACTGAAGCTCTGGGTGGTCCATGAATCCAACAAGGATGAACTCAGTCACGGTGGTTTGATTTTTCTTCATTCTTTATTTCCCTCTGATTGAATAAAAAAGAAAGGGAAAAACCTTATAGCAATATGACTTTTGCTGGATTGTCTGAAAATGTCCAGGTGAGACTATGAAATCACCCTAAAAACTAAACTAAAAAAAGACAGATTGCTTATTTATGTATTATGGGCTTTTGATAAATATTCTCTTTTCAAAATACAATGTTGTACTGGAGAGAATATACCCTATGATGTAGGGGTGCAGTGTCAATGAACAAATAATGGATTCATATCTACCATCATCTTCTTGCATATTCCAGGAAATATTTCTCTGTGTGAAAGAATGTAGATTTCTTTCTAAAATATATTTTCTGTTAAATTCTAGTACTCTCCTAAGTGATTGATCACTCTATATGAATTTATAATTCTGTCCTACCGACTTTAGCCAGAAAAGTAATCCACTTCTGCAGGAAGTATTCTATGGAACAATCATTGCCATCAATTGGCTACAATACCTCAAAATTCATCACACTTGCATCTGAAATTAATTCCAATTTGTGAACTATAATCTTAATTTTTACAATTAATTTTTAGAACATTTCAAAGTGTCTGATCAGTGTACAGTACAGTCCCGTTCTGCAGCACAACTAGTATTTCTTGTCCAAGAAGAAATGCTTTTTAGAAGAATGCCAAACTAATATTTAAATCTGCTTTTAGATGAATTGGATTTCAAAACTTGCAACATTAGGTCTATTTCCTAGAATATATTATTCCATTGCCAACAAGATACCTTCACATACATATGTTAAGTTGTGGTCACCACAGCTGAGCTGGGGTTTTGTATTTGTTGTACATTTGAACATACTGTAAATATGTTTACTATATCATAAGTAACATTCATTGATTAAGGTGATACTGTAAGCAACCCTTTGCTTCAATGCACAACTAACAGGATGAACCACTAAATCCTCTACTAGTAAGCTAGAAGAAAGAAGAAAACAAGTATTGATTCATGAATTTCATTCACAAAGCATCACAAAAAAGCTTTCTGAGTTTGGGTAATGTGAAAATTCTAAGTAAAACACCGAACAATATTTTTACATCAGAACAGTTGAGTATTCCTGTGTCTGCAAAAATATGATATGAGAATGAGGAGGATAAAGATACAAGTATTTAAAAGTATATTAGTTCAAGTAGAAAATCTAAGTATAAAGTGTTTTTATATGAGACCAGTTGAGTATTCCTACATCTGTCTGAAAACATATGATGAAGAGGAGGAGGAGGAGGAGGAGAAAGAGATAAGCATTTAACTGTTTATTTGGCTAACTCAAAATGCTTAATTAAAGAACTTACCAGATTAGAAATAAAGATTCCATTTCCAAAGATTAAAGATGGAATACTTGGATAGAATTGTTCATTTTATACTTTGTTTACCATTGGTTAAAAACCAAGCTATTAAAATGCTCAGTGCAACCTCTTGGAAAAATGCACTCGAGGACCTACTGGGAATTCATATTTCCATCATATAGCATAATTAGTTGCATAATTAGTTCAAAGTTCCACTGCAATTAGTAATTAGCTAGTAATTCATTGCAATTAGTTAGTAATTAGTCTCACTGCATAATTAGTTCAAACTTCTATTGTAATTCACTAAAAAACCTCATTATGTAGTTTGATCATCTATATCTGAAGCATTAATTTACACATTGAGGGATCTAAAAATTATAGGCTCACAACCATACTCTGAAAGCACAAGCCGTGAAGCCAACCCATCAATGGCAAAGTAGTGAAGATACCTGTTTTAAATCATGCAAAACTGACAATCCAATGTTGCATGTTAGACATAGTCTATGAAAACATGGACTAGCAACTTGGGTGTGTGTGTGTGTGTGTGTGTGTGTGTTTTGTCTTCCTTCCAATTGTAGCACTATCCCTGAAAGGGCCACTAGAATCTGGATCCCTCTGTCCCTTTCTCCAGGCAATTAGGTTCTTCCCTGCCTGGCATGTCAATGTCCCTCGCTCTGGCCATCAGCCTGCTCTGGTTGCTCCTATGTGCGCCTCTGCTCACCTAGCTCAGCTCACCTCTGCTGGCATGTCTGGTGCCCCCTCTGGTCACTTGCTTGCTCACTTGCTTCACCTCTACTGTCCTCTGGTGTATCTGGTCACTGGCTGGGTCACTTGCCTGGATCACTCGCCTCTGCCTTACTCTGGTGCATCAGGTGCCCCCTCCAGTCACTGACTAACTTGCTTGCCTAGATCAGCTCACTTCTGCCATCCTCTGGTATGTCTGTCATCCCTTCATTCACCTGCCAAATTTGTTCTCTCTCTCTCTCTCTCTCTCTCTCTCTCTCTCTCTCTCTCTCTCTCTCTCTCTCTCTCTCTCTCTCTCTCTCTCATCACCTCTAGCCCCACCAAGCAGAGACTATGCAGTGGGGTGGCAGCAGGACAGCCTTCTCCTCTATGTCTCTCCTCTCAAATTCTTCCCAGCACTGTGCTGTGTTCTCCCATCTCTCTCTCTCTCCTCACCTCTGCCTCCTTCTTTGCTTGTCCTCACTATCTCCTTTTCCCTTCTGCTGTTTCTACACTTGCTTCTCTCTCTCTCTTCATCTCCCTTCGAGCTCCTCTCTGTACTCCTTTTGTTCTCTTCCTTTTGCACCACCACCCTTTTATCCTCTCTGGTCACTGTGCTACCCCTTCCCCTCTAATTTCTGGCACTGCCACCCCCCTCCCAGTTGTCCTGAGTAGCTGGCTGCCACTCAATTGACTGGTGCTGTGTGCTGATTAGATTGCACAGTACAGAAATCAGGCCTGGGACACCTGCAGCCGGGTGGCTCAGCCTACCAATCAGCTGTGTGCTGTGCAGCTGGCCCTTCCCACGACACATTCCCCCTCTACCCAAAATGCTTTGGTTCCCCAAAAGAGTGAAGGACATATGTAGGCGATGCTAGTACTATAGCACTTCCTACCAACGTGGCCTGTGAGTATGTTGGGGGATGGGTCAGGCATCTCTTTTCCCATTATCTCATTGAGCTAGTGGTGAGTAATGCCTCCTCTGTGCTCTGGCTCAAAGTATTATATGTCAGTCTTTGTCATAGCCTCATTGGATCCCAATTTGGAGGGGGAGGGAGGAATTGGAACAAGGACCATCTGACAGGGATGGCACAGGGATGGTAAGGGATGGTAAGACCTACCCTCTCTCTCTCTCTCCCCTCTGAAATCCTTCCTCACCCTGTGCTGTATTCTCCCACCTCTTTGTCTGCTTACCTCACCTCTGTGCTGTATTCTCCTTGCCTCTTCGTCTGCTTACTTTGTCTTCTTTCCTGCTTGTCTCCTTTTCCTTTCCACTGTTTCTCCACTTGTTTCACTCTCCATCTCCCTTCTTCCTCCTCCTCTATCCTCCTTTTGTTCTCCTCCATTCATACCATGTGCTTTCCCTTTTATCCTCTCTGGTCACTGTACTACCCATCTCCTGCCCAGTGGTCATCCACCAGCCAAGCCCTGCCCACCAACCAACCCAAGCAGATATATGAGATCTTTTTATGTTTAGGCTTCTGGTCCTTCATCTGCTTATGATGAGTGGCTCCCTACTCTTGGGAAGCCTTAAAATTACTCTGACAGCCACAGTCTCTGCATGCTTTCCCTTAGACCTTCTACTATGATCAGACCCTGGGATGTCCACAGCCCAGCTGCTCAGGAGACCAATTGGCTGAGCGCTGTACTGCCAACCGTCCCTGTTACACAAATGTTCCTTGTACCTATTTTTCTATCTGGGGATTTGTCCTTTGGTTTCCAACTTTATTTTCCTGGCCCTACTAACAAACACTATGAATTCATCATTGTGAATGAAGCCTATTCATTCAGGTTGTGCAGAAGATTCAATGCTTGGTTCTTTGGAGTCCATGTCCTTCCCCCTTTTTTGTTGGATTAATGTTCCTTTACAGACTATAAGCATTAGAGCAGTTAGCAGAACAACTCATCAACATTAAAGAGGTACACACAACATTTTGACAGGTACCAGTCAATAAGATACTGAATTGCTGTGAAATCCTATAGCCTAGGTATTTCCTAACTGTATCTGCCTTTTCCAGTTCTAGATCTGATTTGTATTTTTATTAGAGAATCTGCTAAAAATATATGAGATGTCCTTGTGTGTAGTCTTTTGGTTTTTCATCTGCTTGCGGTGAGTGGCTCCTCACTCTTAGAAGGTTGTGAAATAAAGCCTTAAAATTACTCTGACATCCGCAGTCTCTGCATGCTCTCCCATAGACTTTCTACTGTTAAAGTAATTCCTTCAATATAGTCATTGAATCATAGTGGTAGTGGATAAATGAGAACTTACAGTCCCCTCTGTGAGGCATGTGGGTCCTTGGTTTGCAATGGCCCAACAGCATGAAGACAAGGAGAGGAAGAATCAGATAAATTTCAATTGTTTTGATGATGATTTACTCAATCAAATAAATATTTGAATTAAATCACTCCAATAGAGTTTTGCACAACCCTTTAATTTTCCAACTATTGCTCTGACTATGTGCAGTGTTTATTGCAGATTACAAAAAACTAAACTGTGTTTTAGTAAGAGCTATGGTGGTGGTGCAGGGGTTAGAATGTAGTATTGCAAGCTAATTCTGCCGACCGCCAGCAGTTTGATTGTGACTGGCTCAAGGTTGACTCCGCCTTCCATTCTTCCGAGGTTAGTAAAATGAGGACCCAGATTGTTGCGGGCAAGATGCTGACGTTGTAGCTTAGAGAGGGCTATAAAGCACTATGAAGTGGTATATAAGTGCTATTGCTATTTCAGCCCACAGAAGTTTCTCTTTTTTATTTATTATTTTATTGTTTTTAAAGTAATGACAAAAAAGAGACAACCCCCCCTCAAATATAAAGATTCATATAGAAAAAATATATTAAAAAATTGAAAAAGTGGAAAAAATACAGCAAAGGAAAAAGCAAAAAGTATATCATTTTAGCAGTAAATAGTTACAATTCTATATGTAGTTATACAATGCAATTTTTCAATACATATATTTTTCTAATACATTTATATAACTAACATGTTTTCTTTACGTTTTTTTTAACCTGCTGTATTTTGTATAAATGGATCCAATATTGCATTAACTTTATCCATACAAAGTCTACATCTATAGGCAATTTGCTCATAATTGGCAAGTGAATCAGATCCTCACTCCATTGAGTGATATGTTTATCGTTCCAATTCAACAACATCGGTCTTTTGGCCATAGCAAGGGCACAGAGAATTCAAATATATTGTCTGATTGACAAATTCCATGTACTAGGCATATAGTTCAAAAGAATATTATCCACTGAAAATGTTAACTTTTGTCATAGAATCACATTTATATAATCCACTACTTACTTCCAAAACTTTGTAAGTTATATCTGAACAATGATATTTATCTCTTAAGACAAAATATGCTAAAAATTCAACTTCACCCTCTATCAGTTGGTCCAAAGTCAATATCCCTGTTTCCGTCCAATTTTTCCATATAACCACATTTCTCCGAAAATTTAAAGTTGGATTTCCCTATAAAATCAATTTGGCATGGGAAAACATTTTAAATTTTTTTGTTAGACATTCCATTCTATATCTTTCTAATTGATGTACCGTAATTGTTTCCAGAAGTATCAGAGATTTAGTATATTTAATTTCTAATATTGTCCATCCAACAAAGATGCTATATATATTTAGCAGAAAGTCAATGGGGAAGCTGGCAGTGAATATTGCAAGTAGGGGGGACATGGATTTGAGGTCCACTCCCACAGTGCACTGAGGGTTTTGCTGACCCCTCCATCAAGGCAAGGGACATACTCCTATATGCTGAAGGAATGGATCTTAAATCTGGTCAAAATGCAAGCAAATGCCAACACAAAATGTTATCAAGCATTCAACAGTATTTTTCTTATAGAAAATGCAACTATGCCTTCCATCTTTAACATAAAGGAAGTCATATTTATACTATATTTACTTCAGGAATGTTATCTTGTCTAGCATTCTGCTAACCGCATCCTTCACTTCCTTGTTCCGCAGACTGTAGATGAGTGGATTAAGTGAAGAGATCACAACAGTATAAAAGACGGATATGATTTTGTCTTTATCCAATGAGAAATTGGAGCCAGGTCGTATGTACATGAAGATGATGGTTCCATAGAAAATGGTCACAGTGATCAGATGGGAGGCACAAGTGGAGAAGGCTTTGTATCTTCCCTGGGCAGAGCTGATCTTCAGGATGGCAATAACAATGGCAATGTAGGAGATCAAAACAGCCAGAAAAGTTATCATTGTAATTGCAGTGGATAAAATAAAATGCACAAAGTGAGCAATGTGATTATCCGAACAGGACAATTGAAGCATTGGAGGAGCATCACAAAAAAATGATTAATTGTGTTTGAGCTGCAATAATTCAAATTAAAAATAAGTATGGTTTGCACTGTTGAATTTAAAAAGCCACAGGTATATGAAGCTATAATTAAGAAGATGCAAAACTTCATTGACATAATAACAAAATACTGCAGTGGGTTGCATATTGCTGTGAAGCGATCAAATGCCATCACAGCCAGAAGGCAACCTTCAGTGGTTACAAAGATGGCGACAAAGAAGAATTGTGTCATGCATCCTGTGAAGGAAATCATTGAATATTCTATCACAAATATTGTCAACAATTTGGGGACAATGGCAGTGGAATAACCAATATCTACAATGGAGAGATTTCTAAGAAAAAAGTACATGGGTGTGTGAAGCCTAACATCAATTTTTGTTACAATGATTATCCCAATGTTTCCCACCAGTGTGATGAGATAGATGAGCAGAAAGAAGATGAAGAGGGGGATCTGACGCTCTGGGTAGTCCATGAAGCCTACAAGGATGAACTCAGTCACAGTGGTTTGATTTGTCTGCATTGTTTATTTCTCTCTAATAGAATAAAAAGACAAGGAAAACCTTATAGCAAAATACCTATTGCATTGTTTTAGAATGCCCAAGGTTATGTAAGATCAGTCAATCAGAATAGAGCTGGGCTTGCACCCAAACTCCAAAAGCTTCTTCATAATGCTTTATGAGAATTAAATCTCTTGTAGTACATGAGATGCAAAAATGCAGAATAAGAAAATAACAGAGCTGGAAGGGACCTTGGAGGTCTTCTAGTCTAACCCCCTGCTCAAGCGGGAGACCCTATACTATTTCAGACAAGTGGCTGTCCAGTCTTTTCTAAAATACCTCAAGTGATGAAGCATCCACAACTTCTGAAGGCAATCTGTTCCACTGGTTAATTGTTTTCGGTATTAGGAGATTTCTCCTTAATTCCAAGTTGCTTCTCTTCTTGATTAGTTTCCATCCATTGTTTCTTGTCTTGCCTTCTGGTGCTTTGGAAAATAAATTGACCCCTTCATTGTATTTTCCAGGAAGCATTTTTCTCTGTGAAAGAATGTAGACTTGCTCCAAGAAGCTAGAAGTCTGTTACATTTTAGTACTCTCCAAAGAAGCTCAAATTGGTCAATTATTTGAACTGTGTGGAATGAAATGTAATTTACTTTGGCAGGGAGTATTCTGTGAAACAACCATTGGTGTCTATTGGCTACTATGCATTAAATAACATCAGAAATTAGTTCCAGTTTGTGATTCATAATTTTTACTTTTACAACTAGTTTAAGAGCATTTCAAATTGACTGATTAGCATACACTATGGCTCTGTCCTGCAGCAGAGTTCTGTTTGGTATGTCTTCTTCCAAGTAGAAACACTCTTAAGTGCAATGCCAAACTTATATCTAACTCTGCAGTTTAGATTAGCTGGATTTTAAAATTGGCAGGGCACCAGCTATGTCCTGCAATAGATTATTCCAGTGACAGCATGATATCTTCATAGCCACATTGTAATGATTGTAAGTATATGTATATGTATTTGTTGTTCATTTGAACACTAATATGTTTACTACATTATAAGTAATAGTAATTGATTGAGGAGATGCTGTAGGTAACACTTTTCCTCAATCTACAAATAATAGGATTAACCACTGCAGCCTGTACTAGTAAGCTGGAAGAAAGAAGAACCATCTGTTCACTCATGAATTTCATATGTTGCCACCCAGGAGCAAAAATCAAAGATGTGATTGAGTCTCTTAGTAAAATAATCAAGTCCACAGATTACTATCTCTTTCTTCTCTTTCATATGGGGATGAGTGATATGGGGAAACAATATCAAGAGATTATAAGCAACTCAGCAAGATAATCAAAGAGTTAGGAGCACAGGTAGTGTTTTCAACTTTACTTCTAGCAAAAGGTCAACATTTAATGAGAGAACAAAATATTATATAATTAAACATAAGGGCTTAAGGGATGGTGCAGTCAAGAGAACTTCTGATTCTTAGACCACAGTCTATGTTACCTACCTGAAGGGCTTCTGACATGGGATAGACTGCACATGACAAGAACTAGAAAGAATGTATTTGGAAAATGACTGGCTTAGTTTATCCGAAGAGCTTTAAACTAAAACTGAGGGCGAAGGGTGACCAATCTTTAGGATATTAAGGACTTAATCCCAAGCATAAACATCAAGACAACCAATCAGACAAGGAACTAGGGAGTGGTGGAAAAGAAGGGAAACTCAAATATAGAAAAGGAGATATAGGAAGCAAACCCGGGGTCATCCATAAAGGACTCAGATGCCTATACACTAATGCTCAAAGTCTGAGGAACAAACAGGGTGAACTTGAAGTACTAGTATACAAGGGCAGGCATTATATTGTTGCCATTGGTGGGATGAAACTCATGACTGGAATGTCATAATGGGGGACTTTAATTACCCTTACATCAATTGGGAGACAAACTCAGCATCAAGTGGGAGATCAAACAAGTTCCTGATGAACTTGGCTGACAACTTTGTCATCCAAAAGGTAGAGGAGGGAAACAGAAGGTCAGCTATCCTGGACTTAATTCTTACTAACAGAGATCAAGTGATAAAGGGGGTTGAAGTAGCAGGAACTTTGGGTGACTTCAACCATGTCATATTGGGATTCAATATAACGCAGACAGAAGCAATAGAAGAAAATCAAACTACTGTTTTAGAATTTAAAAGAACTGACTTCAACAAAGTTAGAGAGAGCTTGGGAAGAGTTCCATGTCTAAAAATCTTAAAGGGGAAAATAATTCAAGAAGCTTGGGAAACTCTAAAAAAAATATAATTATAAAAGTCCAGCACTGAAAAGAAAAATAAGAGATCCAAGAAGAAACCAGCATGCTTGCAAAAAGAACTATCTGATAAACTGAAAGACAAAAAGGACAAGTATAAAAAAATGGAAAGAGGGACACATAACTAAGACAGAATACCAGAATACATACACACCAATTGTGCAAAGATGAAGTCAGGAAAAGTAAGGGTCGGAATGAATTATTATTAAATTAAATTAAATTAAAATAGGCAAGAAAATAGTAAGAGAATAGCTGCCACCCTAGATGAGTTCTAATCACCAGGACCAGATGGAATATATCCCAGAGCTTTGAAGGAGCTGGCAGACATGATCTCAGAATCACTGAGACATACCTTGGAGCACCATGGATTTACCAGAGGACTGGAAAAGAGCTGGCATGGTTCTCATTTTCAAGAAAGGGGAAAAAATGGATTCAGGAAACTATAGACCAATCAGCCCGACATCAATACCTCAGAAGAACCTAGAAAAGATAATCAAGCAACAGATCTGTGAACACCTAGAAGCAAACAAAATTATAACCAAAAACCAACAAGGGTTTGTCAAAGACAGATCATGCCAAACAAATCTTATTGCATTTTTTGACAAAATGATTAAATTAGAGGAGCGAAATACTGTGGATATAATACACTTGGCATTTGACAAAGTAGACCACCTACTTCTCGCCAAGATAGAAAATAGGATTCGTAACTGACTGACAAACCACACTCAATGTGTAGTCCTCAATGGAACTACAACTACATGGAAGGAAGGAAGCAGTGGGGTACCCCAAGGCTCTGTCTTAGGCCCAGTACTCTTCAACATCTTCATAAATAATTTAGATGAGGGGATAAAAGGGGAACTCATTAAATTTGCACATGACACTAAGCTGGCAGGAATAGCCAACACCCGATAAGGTAGGCTCAAGATCCAGAAGGATCTTGGACTATAATACTGGGCCCTATCTAACAAAATGAAATTCAATGGTGAGAAAAGTAAAATTGTACATTTAGACAAGAAAACCAAATGTACAGGTACATAATAGGTGATACCTAGTTCAATAGCAGTAACTGTGAGAGGGTTCTAGGATTTCTAATGAACAACCACTTAAATATGAGCCAACAATATGCTGCAGCTGCCAAAAAACCCAGTGCAGTACTAGGCTGCATTAACAAAGGGATTTAATCAAGTTCATTTGAAGTGTTAATATCGCTTTATAATGCCTTAGTAAAACCACACCTGGAATATTGCATCCAGTTTTGCTCACCATGATATAAAAAGATGTTTAGACTCTAGAAAGGTTGCAGAGAAGAGCACAAAGATGATTAGGAGGCTGAAACATATGAAGAATGCTTGCAGGAATTGGGTATGTATAGTCTAGTAAAAACAAGAGCTAGAGGTGACATGGTAGTACTGTTCCAATATTTGAGGAGATGCCACAAGGAAGAGGGGATCAGTCTATTCTCCAAAGCATCTGAAGGCAGGACAAGAAGCAATGGATGGGAACCAATCTAGAACTAAGGAGAAATTTCCTGACAGTTGATGACTTGCAATCCAAAAATTGTGGATGCTCCATCACTGGAAAGTTTTAAGAAGGGTTAGGGTTAGGGTTGAGCAGGAGGTTGGACTAGAAGACCTCCAAAGTCCCTTCCGACTCTGTTATCTTACTATTCTGCATTTTTTGTATGTCATTTACTACAGTACTACAATACAGGCTGCAATGATTAATCCTATTATTTGTAGATTGAGGGAAAGTGTTACCTATAGTATCTCCTCAATCAATTACTATTACTTATAATGCAGTAAACATATTAGTGTTCAGATGGACAACAAATACATATACCTGCTCAACTGTAATGACCATAATCATTACAATGTGGCTATGAAGATATCATGCTGTCACTGGAATAACATATTGCAGGTGATAGCCGGTGCCCTGCCAGTTCTAAAATCCAGCTAATCTAAACTGTAGAGTTAGATATAAGTTTGGCATTGCACTTAAGAGTGTTTCTACTTGGAAGAAGACATACCAAACAGAACTCTGCTGCAGGACAGAGCCATAGTGTATGCTAATCAGTCAATTTGAAACTAGTTGTAAAAGTAAAAATTATGAATCACAAACTGGAACTAATTTCTGATGTTATTTAGATACATGTTAATGCATAGTAGCCAATAGTCACCAATGATTGTTTCACAGAATACTCCCTGCCAAAGTAAATTACATTTCATTCCACACAGTTCAAATAATTGACCAATTTGAGCTTCTTTGGAGAGTACTAGAATGTAACAGACTTCTAACTTCTTGGAACAAGAAGTCTACATTCTTTCACACAGAAAAATGCTTCCTGGAAAATACAATGAAGGAGTCAATTTTACAGGCTTATTTCCAGGCTAAGTAGCAGTACTAGTGCATGAATATTTCTGTGTATGTTTGTATGCCTCTTGTTTGAGAGAGAAAGAATGGGATTATTTGTTAACCTCTTGGCAGAGAAAGAAAGTGTTAATCATAACACTGAGCCTGGTGGCACAGTTTTTAGAATGCAGTATTGCAGGTTGACTCTGCTCACTGCCAGCAGATCGATCCTGACCGGCTGAAGGTTGACTCAGCCTTCCATCCTTTCGAGGTCAGTAAAATGAGGACCCAGATTGTTGGGGGCAATATGCTGACTCTGCAAACTGCTTAAAGAGGGCTGTAAAGCACTATGAAGCTGTATATACTGTAAGTCTAAGTGCTATGCTCAATACTAACTTTTGCTCTAAAGACTGCACTTAAACATTGCATAATATTTGTCTATCTTTTCAGTGGTCTGTATTAAAACTATTCCAATATATGCTAGTGTCTTGGCTCTGAGCTTCCTCAGACTTTAAGATGCATACACCCCCCCCCCCATTAAATTACATCAAAATCACCTTTTTTGTTTAGAGATTCTGAGAACAAAACAAATTCCTTAGCAATTTTTGAATGGCTGATTTAACTTCCTTGTTTCTCAAGGTATAAATCAAAGGGTTCAGCAGAGGGGTTATAAAGACAAAAACGGTTGAGATCCATGTGTCTTGACCTAGTGAAGAAGCTGCTTTTGGTCTCAAATACACAAAACAAGCACAGCTGAAGTGGGTGATCACCACAATGAGATGGGAAGCACAGGTGGAGAACATTTTTTTTCTTCCCAAACTGGAGGAGATCCTTAGGATAGCAGAAATAATATAGGCATATGAAACAGAGGTCAATAGGACTGTGCCCAGCAAAACAACAGCACATAAAAGAACCACCACCAGACGAGTCAGGGAAGTGTCAGTACAAGACAGGCTCAGCACAGGTGAAATGTCACAGAAGAAATGTTGGATTTCATTTGGCCCACAAAAAGGCAACCTGAAAATAAGGATGCAAATAACCAGAGATATATAGCATCCTGTTAGACATGATGCAGCTACTAGTTTGATGCAAACCCTTTTCTCCATCAGCACTTGGTACTGAAGTGGGTAGCAAATTGCTGCATACCGATCGTAAGACATAGCGACTAAAAGGAAACAGTTGTTGGCTCCCAAATTAAAAAAGCAAAACATCTGCATGGCACATCCAAGAAAGGAAATGGACTGTCTGCCGGTCAACAGAAGGAATAGAAGTTTGGGGACAGTGACAAAGGTAGTACAGGTTTCTGAGACAGATAATGCAAAAAGTAAAAAGTACATTGGACAATGCAGAGTCTGGTCGAGCCGTAGGACTGACATGATAGTGATGTTGAAGGCCAGGATGGTGCCATAGGTGAGGGAGAAAATCCCAAAAAGTAAAGTTGATTTCTTTCCAAGTATGGAAAAACCCAGCAAGAGAAAATCATTTACGGAACTGTCATTACTATTTTTCATACCAGATATAAAATTGTCAAAATTGTCAAGAAAAAGGTGGGGAAGATATTTATAAATCATAAGATGGATCCTTCAGTCATTTCAAATGAAACTAAATTTGATCTTTGCTTCAGTTTTTAGGGTTTTCACAGAAAAGGCAAGCATGCATGAAACAGGCAATCCACTATATGTCAGCAGGGACATCAGGTAAAATAGCTTTCTTTGTCTATAATGTAGACAAAAATAATAATAATATAAGGCAAAATAATATAAGATACTGAGCAACATTCAGATGATAGCTAATGCCATCTCACCCAAATTCTTAATATTTCCTCTTCGTGTGGCTACTAGTCCTAACCATCCACGTATAACATTCCTGTTTCAATTAATTATGCAAAAAGAAATTACTACCACAGACACAATCTTGCCCCCATTTTTTTTCTGAAATTGAGTAGCACAGTAAAAAAAACATGAAACTGAGCCCAAATTATACTAATTTCTTTCTTTTTAGGCTTTTAAAATATAAATCTGGTGATAGAATGTTTCATATTGATTGCCATCAGTGCCACAAACCTCCATCCTGAAAAAATCCCAGGTTCTCCACTCTTTCTCTATCAGGTTTTAAGAAAGAACTCTTCTCAATTTGTCGATGACATTTGTGACTTGATCACTGAAGCAGAGATAGGGGGAGGATCCAGCCAAAAGAGCATATAGAGGCTGATGCTGATACTGCCAAGCTATCCTCAAAGAAACAGCTTCATTTACAACAGATCTGTATTCAGTTTTATTAAGATTCACAAAGGTACTGATTTACTCTTTGGGAATATGTTCCCCTGATAATGTAGGTGATTCACATTAGGAAAAAGTAATTTATCTTTAGAAGCATGAAGACTTTTTCTTTGTTGGGCAAAATACTATGGTATATTCTTTCAGTTTCTCCTTTTTAAATGAGCAAAAGTGTTAAGCTTTCTCCCAGTATAGCAAATAAGCCTTTTTAGGAAACAGAACAGATGCTATAAACTAAAGTAACAGAACCAATGCCGAGTTCATTATTTGGTATTGAAAAGATGGATTCAATCCCAAGGCCTTGACAACAAATATATGACAAGCAAATAACAAACCAAATAAAATTGTATCAGTAACACAACAAAACATTAAAACATTAAAAATTAACAATCTATAACAAGCCAAGACAGCTCTTTTTCGAAAATAGACTCCAGTTCATTGTGACTGGAAACAGAATGCTTTGGAGCATTGAAGAACATGAATGCATCACTTTTCTGCAATCCTCAAAACTGCTGCATTTTTTCTGAGACCACACGGCAGGTGCAGAGAGCAGCCACGCAACCTAGGAGAACCTGCAGCAACAACTTTCAGAGATTGCAGAAAAGTGCTGCAGTTTATGCCTGTGTGTGCTCTAAGCCATTTTTGCAGAATGGATCTGAAGCTCCTGGATGTGAGGATTAAAGCAAGCACTGAAGATTCTGAATAGCTAGGCCTTTGGCAAGGGAGGGTGAGACTCCTTGCTTCATTGCACTTGACATCTTTTAACTTTAATGTTTTATTCTTTTGTGTGTGTGTGAAATACCTAGATTAGAATCTTTCTGAGAGTCTGATTGCGTACAAATTTAATAAATAATAATAATAATAATAATTCTGCAAGGATTCCTTTTAACACCATCAAACAGTAACACCTGCCTATTCAAGGTTGTTGGGAAAGACTTGATAGGTGGATAACATGCTAAATCCAGGCTAAACATTTGATTGTAAAAAAAAAAAATCAACTTCAGATCCTTTTAGGTCACATGAAGCACATACAGCATATACATGCCAAGTGTACAGGATCATAATTATTTTTATTTGGTGTTTTGAATGATGACGATGTTGATGCAAGGCATACTGTTTGGCATAGTGGGGAAGGTGCCGAACTAGAAACGAGGCGACAAAGAGTTCTAGTTCGGCCTTAGCCATGAAAACCAGCTGGATGTCTGAGACAGTCACTCACTCTCTGCCCAACTCACCTCAAAGGGTGGGAAACTAAGAGGAGGAAGCTGCCTTGACTTATTTGTAAAAATGAATAAATGAGTGAATACATGAAAAATAAATAAATAAATAAATAAATAAATAAATAAATAAATAAATAAATAAATAAATAAATAAATAAATTTCTCCCTGTGTGCCATATGTATCAACTATTATATGGAGAACATGGCAAACTTTTTCTAGGTCAGGCAATAACCATCTAAAGGCAATAATACAATTTTTTACTTATGAAAGGCACATTGGATTTTTTTTTTTTTAAAAAAAACTTCTTTTACCCCTATTAAGTGTCATAAGGCTTATACAAACTGTTCATTGGGGTTTTATTTACTTTAAATCATCTCAAATAGAGTATGGTTACTACGCTCATTTGAATATCTGAATTTAAAGTATCAACCAAAAATGTTTTTAAAAGACACAGTAGTTTAATAATCTTCCAATTTACTTGCTTCAAAATTGCTCAAAATAGGCTTTTGCTTGCTAGGTTCATTATATTTAAAATCCTCAAAAACGGTGAAACAAAACAAGTCCCAGAAAGTCAGGCTATGAATGATTTAGGCTTATCTATAATCAATAGCGACAAAATTGGGGTTAGGGTTACTCAATTAGGTTTATTAATCACTGAAAGTGGAGTTAGTAAATAGGCTTTCTGAAATCATAGCAATATCATTTTGGGAGAAGGTTCATGACCAACTAAGGTCTGCACTGGGTAGACCAATAACTCATCAAAACTATTGAGTCCAAAGGCATATAGAATTCCTGCTGTCCAGACCTTCAGGGAAATGCTGGTATATCATCTTGCATGGTTTTTCCTGTTCTCAAAATGCTACAATATTGTATCCACTTATGTGGGCGTAAGCTGCAATGAAATAAAAATGGCTTTATGGCTGCACTGTAAGTAATGGGCTGTAAGACCTGACAAGCAACTTTACTTGACGTTAATTTCCTCTGAATCCCCTGATTCAAAACTTTTATTTCTATCTAGGAAATTCTTTAATGGCCAATTTCCCCAAGTATTTTAAATCATTAACACAGACACATAGGGTCTGTTAGGCAGCAGTTCTATGATCATTTAGAAGGACAGACTATATCCTACTACAAGCATGGCCGGACTTGGGTTTGTCTTTGGCTGCCATGACTTTTCTTTTTCTTTTTTTTTTCCAATATAAAATTTTTATTATTTTCATCATAGAAAAAAAACATCACAAATATTACACAATACATGAAAACCCACCTCCCACCCCCCCGGACTTCCCAAACCTAGTCCCAGGATAATATTCAAATATAAGTAAACAAGTATTAATATCTCTAACTCCACAAAGTATATTATTCTACATGAGTAGGTAAAATATAAAAGAACAAATTTACTAAAAACCTAAATTATATTCCACCACTCTATGCTTCTTTTAAATATAAACAAT
>NW_015387757.1:4742-72085 GCF_001527695.2 Protobothrops mucrosquamatus | reverse complement strand
GGGCTCCGGAGGAGTTCTCACCTACATCGTCCACAAGGGACGACTCGGGAACTCAACTCCTACCTCGGGCAGCTCACCTATCCCCCTATGCCCAGGGGAAAGGTATCAAGCCGTTTGACAGCTGATGCAGGCTGTCAAAACGGCTTTTACGCGGAAACAGGCGGGAGCAGCAAACAGCTGCGTCCAGCGAAGTCGCCTGTAACTTTTTGTTTGGTTTTATCCCTATGCATGACATCACAATTGTGAGATGGGTAGCTGTATAAATTGATCAAACAGTTAATCATAAGAAGGTTTGCATGTTCACTTTGCTTGTGTGAAGAATGAGATTCAAGGGTTTCATTCTGACTGCTTTCTTATCTCTATTGCTTCACAGAGTCGGTGGGAAATGAAAGAGTCAGTTGCTGGAGAGAACTCACAGGAATGAATGTGTAGTTTAATTTATTAATTAAATTATTTTAAAATAATTTCTTTTTTCCTTGTTTTGGCAGATGGGAGACAGCATTATAAATTATAAGTGATGGATAAAGAAAAGGGGTGGATATCACAAGAGGAGGCAGTCTTTCTCCCTTCTATGTATACATCATATATGCCTAGGCAGAATCCACTAGCATTATCAAAAAAAATTGTAATTTGAATTTTCCACACTGATTGATTTTCAAATTGTTTTTTAATTAGGAGAATCATATGTGTAAATTGAATAAACTATCAGTTTCCTTCCAATTTTGCAATGAGACTCCCCCATAGGATTAAAAAAATATTCTAAACCATCCCAGGGCAGCAAAAACTTTATTCTTTTTGAAAATTAATCACTTTCTTCAAGGCATCTTTTACCTCTTTGTTCCTCAAACTGTAGATCACTGGATTCAGCATTGGGACTATCAGAGTGTAGAACACAGCCGAGATCTTCTCTTGTTGCTGAATGTGCGTGGAGCTGAGTTGCAAATGGCTTAAAGTAACTGGCCCATAGAACATGGTGACTGCTGTTAGGTGGGAAGCACAGGTGGAAAAAGCTTTGTATCTATTCCCAGAAGAACGCATCTTTATGATGCTAGTCAAGATACACAGGTAGGAGATTATAATTATCAGAAGAGTAGAAAGAGCAATTATTCCAGAGAAGGTGACCAATATAAGTTCATTAATATGGGTAGCACTGCATGAAATTTTCAACATAGCTGGTGTATCACAGAAGAAGTGGTTAATTACACCTGGGGCACAGAATGACACCATAAGCAAGCCAGAAGTGTGGGTGAGGGAATTCACTATTCCACCTAGATATGAACCTGCTACTAGCAGGACATAGACCCTTTTGGTCATCATAGTGGTATAGAGCAATGGCTTACAAATGGCTACATAGCGGTCATATGCCATTACTGCAAGCAGAAAGCCCTCAGTACTCACAAAGATGACAAAAAAGCAATGTTGGGTGATGCACCCAGCATATGAAATAATTTTAAATTGTGCTAAATTCATCAAGAGTCTTGGTGCAAAGATGGAAGAGTAGCAGACATCAACTACAGACAGATTGCTGAGGAAGAAGTACATTGGGGTATGAAGCCGGGGACTGATTTTGATCAATACAACCATCCCCATGTTCCCAGCCAATGTCAGAAAATAGATCAGAAAAAATATCATGAAGAGAGGGCCTTCAAATGCCACCTTGTCTGTTAGCCCAAGAAGAATGAATTCAGTTACCATGGTGTAATTGTTCATGATCAGTTAGAGAGACACTGCACCTGGTAAGCAGAAAGAAAGGCTGTCAGAATGGCATCACTTAACTAAACTTTAAGGAACCAGTTTGGATTTGGCATCTTAGCAGAAAATTTGATTTTTAAGTGAGATCAGAATTTTTGGAAGATCTTTTTTGTGTGAAAGGTATTTTTTCAAACAAAAATACCTCTTATATAAACAGGATGAATATCAACGAAAAGTGCTTGATGGAGGGACAAGACAGCTTATGCAAAAGATCTTATTTTTCCCTTTCTCCTCCTGGAACTCCCATCCCTCAGACAGTCTCAGATGAACCACAAATTGTTGATTGTGTCTTACATGATTGTAGTAGGAAACAAAAATTAACCAACAATTATGTAGAATAATGTTGCATTATTTATTATACTGGCTGTAGTGCTTGTCTCCATTGTTCCCTTGAAAAAAGACACAACTCACAGTGTTGAGAAGGTCCTTCTGAATCATTTGAAGACGTTTTTCAAGAAACATGGAGAGCTTCAAAGAGAGGAGACAAAGGGAAAAATGCAAGTCATGAGTTGCCCTTTGTTCAAATAGCATAGGATACAATTTGAGCACTTTCCCTAATGACCCCAGCAATTTTTCTAAAGGATTGTTCCCATACCTGCATGGTTTTTGTGGTGAAAAAATGAAAATTACCTGAAAATTTTAACTGCAGTTTCTTTTAGCATTATAGCTATATCAAGCTAAGACAAATTACAAATGATTAATGATTACCTGGATCTTTTGAGTATTGTGCAGCTTCAATGAAAATAAAGGTATACGCTTCTTCGGCTTCTTTTGAAGATTTGTCCTTCATTGTAAATTTATCAGATGCACTGTTTGGAGTTTTTTTTCCTGATTAACACCAACATATTGTTTCACATTAACAAGATTAATTAAATTATATAAATCATTCCAATTGTTCCAAGTGAATTACATCTCCCCCAATCCCAAATAAACTATGCCTAGAAATCCTAAATCACTATACTCTGTTGCTGTGTGAGTCAAAGAGCATTCTGGGATTCAAGCAAAAATATATGAGCTAAGCAAGTAGGTCAAATGCTCAGAGCATTTGCTTGTCCTTAACTGTTCCTGAGATTCCTGTACAGAAATAGAATTGCATAAACTATTCATAGAGCAGATTGACTCCTTTAGGTAGGGCCTACACCTCTTAGATAGTCAAATACTCGAATGCTAACCAAAGTAAACTAATTTTTTAGGCACTTTCAGAAGGATCACAGAATAACTTAAAAGAGACACTCATTACTGAAGGTGGCCAAACAACCATAGTGTGAGGGTGCAAATTTGGAGGACAGAGATTACAGAAGAAGATGGATTTAGTGGCTGCCTTGTGGCTATCACAATCTTCTGCCTACATTTGTTAAATGTAATTATAACCCATTGCGCAAAGTGATCTAGACTGTGCAGCATTTATACTCCAAAGTGGTGGGGTCAAGAACAATATCCTCTCTCCTTTTCAGTGCTTTTTTTCTTAAAAAAAAAAAAAGGTGCCAGAACTCACACACATCATACAACCCGCCTTGCCTACCCTACAAGGTTCCATCCAAAAAAGGTGCCGGAACTCCGTTCTGGGCGTTCTATGAGAAAAAAAGCCCTGCTCCTTTCTAAATGTTCCTCTTCCCCTTTTTCAAAATAAATATATCACATTTCTACTAAGCTTCTTCTAGTCTCTTTTCTTGCAAATTGGGCTCTAAGTTTAATTCATGATGGAAAGAGGAATGCTTAAGGAGCATTTGAAGGATATGCCAGATGCAGAACAGTTAAGAATCCTTTCTGTCTCCTAATTTGGTTCTGAAAATTATTCTTTTTGCATGATTATAAATCACTTTAAAAACTTTAATTCTTAAAAATAAGAAAATAAATAAATACCAACCTTTGCAAGGGTAGCATTGGGCATTTGCAACAGCTAAAATGATGTTCATTTCAGCCTTTAGATGCTATTCGCTACCACACAAGAAATATTTTTAGTTGAAAAATACCAGTAGAGTTATTGAATTTTTTAGTTTCTGCTCTTAATCACAGGCATTTGATTCAACTCCATAGACCATCATGCTGGAAATATTCAATTACTTTTTTTTCTTATGTTCTTGTACTTCTCTATGTTCTTTGAGCAATGTAGAAGCAATCCAAAAATATTTTTTTATCACTGACACTATCCCGAATGAATGTAAGAAACCAATCAACCTTGACCTTGGAATGACTGTATCACCTTTCAGTATAGATTTATACAGGAGAGGTGAGTTGGTCACAGACTTGATGATTTATGATAGAAAGAATCTATTCCATTAAATAAACTGAATTATTAGCATCCCTGAAGTAACTTCATCTTCAGAGTCTTAAGGGAATCAATTTCAGGCTATCTTCTGGGAGCTTTAATGTTGCAGTACTTCTAAAATTATTGATGCTTATTTTTGTTAAATAAACAAACCAATACCACTTTCTAATATCTAATTACTTTAATTTTGCCCCATTCTTAGGACTTTCTATGCCAGACCAATGAAGAAAAGTAACACACTGTTCCAAACTCTGATCCTGCAATGTGATTTCTATACATATGGATTGCTAGTGTGTTTCTGTGTGAAAGACAATAGATAATATAAAGGAATAAATTTGTATGAAATTTATGCATGAAATAAGACTGTAGTTCACTTGGATTTTGTGCAAATTAGATAAAAGTTGGATTTATGAAGATTCTCAGAGATCCCCATGAATTTATGTGGGTTTCATTTGATGCCATCATCAAATCAAAGCTCATACCCATCTGTAAGATATTACAATGATAAAACTAATATTGTTTGGCATCATTGAATGTGCAAAAGCACAAATCCAAGTGATGGATTCTCATATGCCCTCACTATTTTTACATGAAATTTAACTAATGTTACCATCAAAACAAATACAACATTCATCTTCATGGAGGGATCCGCAATCATCACGTACCCAAAGGACTGAAATGGATTCAGAGCCAGAAAGATGAACCAGAAACCTTGGATCACATATCACCTACTGAAACAAAATTCATTATTTTGCTTTACGAGCATAGGAAAAGACACAGTTTCTTTATGGAGTAGCCAACAAATGTGATGGGAGTGTACATATTTTCTCCTCAGAATCTGGATTATTAAATCCCAATATTCAATAATATTTCAAGGAAGAGTCTAGGACAACTCCCTGTGGCCAACTCACCATGGCCATTTCGCCCTGGCCATCTCACTGCAGCCATTTTGCCACAGCCAACTTGCCACAGCCATTTTGCCGTGGCCATCTCACTGCAACCAGCTTGCCACAGGAAACTCACTGTGTCCAACTCATCTCGGGACAACTCACCATGGACAATTCCATGCAGGATAACTCAACATGATAAATGTTATGTGCCACTATTTCTTTGACATTATTTCCACAAAAATGGAATTGTCTGTGGTGAGTTATCCTGTGGCATGTTGGTCTCATGGTGAGTTGTCCCACAGTGAGTTGCCTGCGGTGAGTTGTTCCACATTTGGCCATTGCAAGTTATCCCACGGCGAGATGGCTGCGGTGAGTTTGCGGTGGCAAATTGTCCCAGTCTGTTCAAGGAATCCTCTAAAAAACCTTGTAGGAATGCATTATGCTTGCCTCAGAGCTATCTTTTAAATTCTTCTGATGTTATATTATTTTAATTGTGAATGGGCTGCATGTCATAATGTGATAAATGTCATTAAAGAGTTCAAATGAACAAATAATCAAAACGTCAACACTGATGACATGCTGCCAAAGTGTCACCCTCCCCCCCCCCAAAAAAAAACCTGAGTTATATATTGGCAGTTTTCTTTTACTAGTTACCTGCAAAACAATTCTGTCTGGGGTGGGAAACTGAATGATATGGAGAATAGTGGGTGCCAATCCAATTCAGATGCTGCTGGTAACATTTTTTTCTGCTTTAAGTCACTCCAATCTTTTACTCCTCTGGTACAGATGTGTAGAAGTTTAAAAGAAAAAACAAGAACTCAGGTTCTATTTAACTGTGGGACTTCTCTTTATAACTTTTGCTTTTCAGCACAAACCAGAAAAATGTCCAAAGCCTTGTATCAGACAGTTAACATATGTAATACAAAGCAACTCAATGCAGACAGTAAGGTAAATAGGCTACTATGCTTCTCCAAGCTCGTAACTGCAAATTTGATAACAATCCTCCAATCCAAGTTAGTGGACTGTCTAGATGGTGTGAAAACCGCGACACATGAGAGACCAGGATAAGTGCAAAGGTGAGGGGAAGAAGATAGCAATATTGAGGAACATTTTTTTTTAGTAATTTCTCAGTTTATTTACATATGGCTTTATTCAACAAATTACATGCTGTCTATTATGAAAAGGCAATTGCATTGAATGTGCTTCATTACAGTACAAACACTTGTTTTCTTCCATGGAAAAGCATGTAGAGCCATACATGCTCTTGTCATTAGAGCCATATCTTCATAATGCATTTCCAAGGACTGGAGATCTCCTCTATCAGCAGTTTCTGTGTGGGTGGGAGAAATTAAGGTGGAATATGGGAAACTTTTAAAAGAGATACAGTATAAAATCTTGCATTGTGTATGTGAGTGTGGGTGCTGGTACAATTGGGAGGAGGGCAGAAGGGAAACTAGAGTGAAATTTAAAATGATTGAGGGCTATGAAGAGGTTTCCCTTCTCCCTTAGATTACTTTAAGCAAAATCAAGGAGCAGGGAAGAGCATTACCAATCCCCCTGATTGCTGGAGCATACTTCGCAAATTAGGCCCCCAAAAGATTCCTCTACAAAAAAAAACTTTATCAAATTTACACACTTGCTGTGTTTTTTATTTATTAGAGGGTCAATTTTAAGGTATATTTAGCAATATGGAAGAATTGCTAGGATTCTATTAATAATCTACAGACCAGATTATATTTAAGAAATTCTTTGTTAAGACTTCACACGTTTTTCTGAAATGTGGGTACTTTTGTTCATTTACTCTGAAAATAAAGTAAAAGAGATATTTACTGGGAGCCCAGTTCTCTTCCAAGCACTTTTTTCACGGCATATTTTACATCCTTATTCCTCAGGCTGTAGATCAATGGATTCAACAGGGGTATTATTACTGTGTAAAACACAGATGCTGTTTTGTCAGTGTCAAGGGAATAGCTAGAACTGGGCCGGAAGTACATGAAGAGAATAGTTCCATGATATATGGACACTGCTGTGAGATGCGACACACAGGTAGAAAATGCTTTATGCCTCCCCTCTGTGGAATGAATCCTTAGAACTGCAGTAATAATGAATATATAAGAGGTAATAATAATCAGCAAGGTGCTCATTTCAAACAAGCTGCCAAAAATGAATATCAGCATCTCATTCACAGAGACGTCATTGCAAGCCAGTTTCAGAAGGGGGGTGATATCACAGAAAAAGTGATTGATGCTGCTGGAGCCACAAAAGGACAACCTTAACAAACCACAAGTTTGAATCATAGAGTTCACAACTCCCCATAAATATGAGCCAGCTATCAATCCTATACAAAGCCTCTTAGTCATCACTGAAGTGTAGCGCAAAGGGTTGCAGATGGCCACATAGCGATCATATGCCATTGCAGCCAATAGGAAGAACTCTGTTGTGGCAAATATTGCAAAGAAATAATACTGTGCAATACAGGAAGCATAAGATATGGTTTTCTTTTCCACTAAGAAAGTCATCAGCATTATAGGTGTGATGGTGGTGGAATAACAGGCATCTAAAAAGGACAGGCTGCTAATAAAGAAGTACATGGGGGTATGCAACTGGGGAACAACCCAAATTAATAAAATCATTCCAAGATTCCCCAGCAGAGTAGCAATATAGATGATTAAAAATGTTGCAAAGAGCAATGGCCGCATTTCCAGATGATCTGTGAGTCCAAAAAGAATGAAGTTGGTCACCAAAGTGTAATTTGTTCCAGACATTGGCGTCATTCCCTTTTTCCTGTGGGGAAAAACAACAAGAATGTTTCTTAAAAAACATAGATTACAGAACTCTGAGCAGGTAGCTTCAATTTTTCCTTTCTCCTGAACATAGGATTTGTGATGAGAGAGTGTTTAATGAATTTGGGTGGAGAAAGGAGACTATAGTTTTCCTCTCTTTACTTCTTTGCTATATCTTTATTCTGCTTGCAAGAAGAGGAATCTCATTTTTTTGAAGAGGACATCTCTGAGAGAACATTTTAATTTTGACCCTGCCAACAACAGTCAAGAGGACAATACAATTATTTTAATCTTAGAATTATTTTGCCTGTAATATATAGCCTAAATGTTTTTTAAATTTATTTTCCAATAAATAGATTTGTTGAAGAATATGAGATTGTTTGAACTGCCCCATTTTGTTTCAAAAGTTTAAAGTGATCACACAATGATTTTTGCAGATATTATAAATATAAGTGTTCATACAGCTGGCTTGATTTACAGTACTGAATGTGTGATATATAGTATTTTTGTCATTGGAGATAATGGTTTAGGGTTTCCTGCCTAAGCAGGGGGTTGGACTAGAAGACCTCCAAGGTCCCTTCCAACTCTGTTACTCTATTCTAATTAAAAATTCCCTGGATTGCAAAAACAATGTCCATGAAGTTCCTCCCGTACATGTGATGAAATATATAATGTTCCATGTGGACTTTATCAATTGCCTTCATACCTGACTCTGTGGAAAAACAACAGTTTCCTCAAATCTGTGAGGTGATCATCTCACTAAAACCATAGACAGCAGTGCTCAAAATACATTATGGTATAGAAAGATGAACTGCCCTGAAACAGAAAAATGTTATGAGTGACATTTTTCAAGATCAAAGTTTCTCTTTGGTGGTTTGTCAGAGGTTAGTTTAGGCACATTGGCAGTTACAGAAGAAGGGGGGGGGGAGTTTAAACTTTTTAGAATCACCTGCAACTTGAATGTAGGTTTTGAAAGAAAGAAGTGTCAAATAAGCCAAAGCAGATAGACAAAGAAATGTTTGTGTGTGTGTGTGTGTGTGTGTGTGTGTGTGTTGTTTTCTTCTAGGAGATGCTGCTGGAGTGTGAGGTAACAGGATAGAAGATGGAAGAGAGAAAGCAGTGGCTGAGAGAAAGCCATAAACCAGACCATCCCCAGCCAAAAGACGCAGAGATTGGGAAGATGCTTATGGCACCAGGAACCAGAGGAGGAATCTGCAAAGAGAGAGCCAAAAGGAGAATACACCCAAAGGTTGTAGATGGTGCAAAGCAAATACACCAGGAGATTCAGGTGCTGGAACTGGACCAAGCAAGTAAAGAAGGATAAACCTTGCTATAGTTATAGTTAGGCAGACAGGAGAAGTTTCTAGCATTCTTAAGGTTTAGGGAGGACGGAAGAAACTAGCAGCTAAAAGTTTTGTATTACCAAGTAAAGGAGTTGAGGTTTGACTTGTTTAGTTAAAATTATTTTAGTATCCCTTAAATTTAGACTTCATTAGTGCACATACTTAGATATACACTTGATTCTCCCTCTCCCTCTGCCTCCCTCCCTCTTTTTCTCTTTTACACACATACCCACACCTACCCAACCACCCACACACACACAAACCTATGTCTAGAACTACTGTAATATCTAAAATCTTAGAATCACCTGCAACTATGTCTAGAACTATTGTAATATCTAAAATTACATAGTAATAAACAGCACTGTATTCACTTGTTAGCGATGTGTATGTCCATACTCAATCTGTAATGGACAAAATCTAGGTTTCTCTGGAAATATTGATATTACTATTATTGCAAGTATTAATACCAAGTTATCAAATCAAAGAAAGCTGTATACTTGGTAATGTATGAAAAATGTTGCAGGTATAATGTTTATCATATCTTGTGCGAATGGGGTTTTGGGGGCATGTGTGGTGGGGGAATAATTAGATATAAAGATTTCACTAACATGCTATGTGTGTTAGCCAAGTGACATCATAAAATTACATTTACTTGAGGAAATATAAACATAGTTAAGAAAAGAGAGATGAGCTTGAAAACACATATACATTTTCTGGTGATCTCCAAAAGCAATCAAACTGAATCCAGTTCTTGAAGACTGTCTTATCTGAGACATTTGCACCATTTGTGAGTTCTAAACAGAATCAGCTTGCTCATCTCCAACTATTTATTTTTGCATTATGTAATATCCCCATTACTTTTGCAATCCAATATTTATTTAGAAACTTTTATGATACATACGTTATATAAAATAATCCTCAGCAGCTCACTTTAATATTACATTAAAAAAAGAATAAATAAAACCAATCAACCCTATGACACTGCACATCTCAAGCACAGCATCACATCACATAGACTCCTCCTGCTCTTACATTTCTTGGGCTACCTAGGCCAATGCCTGGGTGCCGAGGCAGGTCTGAAATGCTAGAGCTGGAGTATCTTGGAATCCCAATGTGAAACCTCAAGACACAAATGTTCAGGCTCAAATTATCCTACTTTGGGCACATGATGTGAAGATCCAGCTCTCTAGAGAAGGCTCTAATGCTGAGAAAGATGGAAGGGAAGGAGACAATCAGCAGTAAAGTGGATGGACTCAGTTACAGTGGTGATGGATGCACTGTTGGAAGACTTAAATCTCAGGGGCTGCCACAAAGAAGAGGGAGTCAAGCTATTTTCCAAGGCGCCTGGAGGCAGGACAAGAAGCAACGGGTGGAAACTGACCAAGGAGAGAAGCAACCTAGAACTAAGGAGAAACTTCCTGACAGTTAGAACAATTAACCAGTGGAACAACCTGCCTCCAGAAGCGGTGAATGCTCCAACACTGGAAGTTTTTAAGAAGAGACTGGACAGCCATTTGTCTGAAATGGTATAGGGTTTCCTGCCTGAGCAGGGGGTTGGACTAGATGACCTNGTATTAACTTACGGGTCTCTCTTGCCTACCCTAAGTGGGAAAGAAATCAAGCCAACTCCAAGGATGTCCTTCATTTGGAAGCTACACATTCAAATGCACCAGTTCAGTTTTGTAGCTTGAGCATGAAAAAATGATGCCTATCTAAATAAAAAGACGACCTTGTCAGTATAATCTGTGCAAGCTTCTTAAAGAACGAGTCATATATGGTACATTGTAGGTTTAGTAGATCAGACATTGTAACAGCCAAATTGTTTAGCAGGTTCTTCTATAGATCACATATGACTAAGAACTTTGAATCTGAATAGATCATTTTATGGGAAATAGTCAATACTGAATCAAGCTAATAAAAGAGGTGTTGCTTACCTTTAAGCAGGAATGTAGTATTTTAAAACTCAAGCAATAAATTGAAGGCTGGGTTTTCTGAAGTATTTATATCAAAGGTTATAAATGCTCAGTAACATCTCTAAAGCAGGGTAATTAAAGTTTTTCCCAGATGTACATATTTAGAGGATTGTAATTGATCTCAAAATGATCCCGATTGTTGCATTATATCCTTTTTTTTTAAAAAAAAATATCTTTCTCTCTTTTTAATGAGAAACAACTCTCTTTGTACATGTTCCTGTGAAGATTCTCAATACTAGATGGTCATATCTGTAAAGAGACAGGCAGGTTTACATGGAAAGAGGTAATCTGTGAAATAACACAGCCTGTAGGGTTTTTTTTGGGGGGGGGGGGTGGAATTGAAAAATAACAACAAGTGCCTGGAAATTAATTGATAGCATCTGGAAAGGAACTACAGTCAATATAGTTGACTGTACACAGGTACAGTATAGCTGGTGCCTTGCTCAATACCGTGTTTTCCCGAAAGTAAGACCCAGTCTTATATTATTTTTGCCTCCAAAAGAGACAATAGGTCTTAATTTGGGGGGTGTCTTATATTTTTTGTGACACCTGCCTCGCCTCGTGGTGGTGGCACCAACAACCCCATCCAGCAGCCCATGTGGCTGCCGGTCCACTTCTGCTGTGGCCGCTCGAGGTAGGAGGCTGCGTGGCACAATGTGCCACTGCTGCTACAACAAGGCGAGGCAGGTGGGGGAGGGGTGAAGCTGCCCCACATGCCCCACACCCACTTATCAGTACTTCAGGTCCCCCCCCACCAGGCCATTCTTTGATTGGTGACCTTTCACTCCCCTCCGAGCTGGACTGCCATGCTATGGTGGATGGGATGGGCGGGGTAGGCCCGGTCCCCCTCCGCAAGGAAACAGAATTTGTGGGACTAAAAAAAGTTCAGTCAGACCTTCCAATTTCTCGTGAAATCTTTTTTTCCCCACGAGACAGGTGACAAAGTGTTCCAATATCTCAGGGGCTGCCCCAAAGAAGAGGGAGTCAAGCTATTCTCCAAAGCGCCTGAAGGCAGGACAAGAAGCAACGGATGGAAACTAATCAAGGAGAGAAGCAACCTAGAACTAAGGAGAAACTTCCTGACAGTTAGAACAATTAACCAGTGGAACAACCTGCCTCCAGAAGTTGTGAATGCTCCAACACTGGAAGTTTTTAAGAAGAGACTGGGCAGCCATTTGTCTGAAATGATATAGGGTTTCCTGCCTGAGCAGGAGGTTGGATTAGAAGACCTCCAATGTCCCTGCCAATGCTGCTGGTATTATTATTGTTGTTGTTGTTTGTTATGATGTTATAGTCCATTTTCCTTTAAGTTATCAGAGCAGAAAAGTACAAATGTTACATTAGGTAATTTAGATGTTTCACATGATTTCTACCCTATCTTCCTTTGTGAGGAGAAGGTGGGGAATTCTGTTTTTAACAGTGTATATCCTATGTTGACCACCAGGGAGCAGTATGTGACTAGTTTTGTCCTATTTGGGACACTTCAGCATGTTTGCCTTTAAACTGTGGTCTTCAAAGCTGAGAAGACAGAGAAAGGAGGAATCACCTGTATACGGTAGCTACAGTACTTGGAGCTAAAACCTAAGAACAGTCAAAAGCTGAATTCTTACTGAACAAGAGAAAGTGCCAGGGAAATTAACACCAAAAAAATTACACTAAGGAGCTTATCATTTTAATAGCTCCTGCTCATGATTTATAGGCTTTTAAAACTACTGAATTCATATAGATAAAAACTTCAGAGGATGAGACAGAACTGAACATTTTGGTGATAAAGCAGAGATCTGATTTTCTGGTGTAAACATGGAAGTGCTGTCATAGTAAATGATTCACATGACAAAAATACTGATATCAGCCTGAAAATACTGCTAAACATGGGGAATCAGTGGCTTATATGCTCCAAAAGACTTTCTCTCTTCCCCACAAGCAATGGACAACTATACTACTTATGCTCAAAGCTTCCGAATTATCTTCAAAACCAATTCTTCACAGAATGCTTTGCAACTCTGTACTCTGGAATTAACAAGTGCATTAATGATTTGGGGGTTTCATTGTGCTACAACATACAGTAATTATCCTGTGTAGAGCAATATATTGCATAACCTCCTAGTTAGGGGAATACTGGGTAAAAGCATACTGGCTTGCAAGTTTCTAGGTCAGAGATCTTCCATTACGTAGAATAGCCTGAGCACAATTGGGAAAAGGCAAAACAAAACTAGGCATGTGTCATGCTGGCCCAAATGTACCATACTGGCGGTAATGTTCTTATAAGCAGAATTCAAAAGCAGTCTTGCAGAATCTTTTATTATTTTTTATTACTCAAATTTCTAGGCCAACTCCCAGGATGACAGAAAATTAACAATAACAACAAAAACAATCTCAGTGAGGAAACAAATCTCTCATATTGTCACCAATCTAAAGGGATCTGCCAAACACCCTAACCCAAGCCATGAATGAACCATCACATTTTAGAGCTCACTAGAAGGTGCATTAGCTGAACAAATCTGGGTAGATTCTCTTTCTAAGGGCTGGCACTGCATCAGGGAAGACCTACTTCTACACATTCGATGGCATTGTTTAATTGGCAGGACACAAGGCAAGCCAACTTTGTCTGGTTAGACAGGGTGGACAGATAAAACAGGAGACAGATGGTCCTTCAGAGAGCTAGGTCATATGCCACACAAAGGTGAATTGTATCTGGAAGCTTACTAGTTCCTAGTTCAGCTCACACGGAAGAGGTGTGACATGGCCTGTCTATGACAGTTCATGTCACTGCATTCTAGACCAGCTGTAGTTTTGGAGTGATCTTCAAGGGCAACTCCATGTACAGTGCATTGCAAGGTGAACAAGGCATGAATGCCCATTAAGAGGCATTCCCAATCTACAAACAGGCACAGTTGGCATACAAACTGGACTTGTGCAAAAGCATTTCTGGTCAGAACTGTCACCTGCTTCTCAAGCAGGAGCTGAGAGTCTAGGAAGTTCCCCAGATTGTGCATTAGTCCTAAATAAAGTGTGTGTGTATGTGTGTGTCTATCCACGCATGCTACATATTCATAATGGAAGGAAAGTCCCCATAACTGGGAGGTCCATAACCCACAGCCACTTGGACTTGCTATGGTTGAGGTGAGCCAGTTTCTTGCCATGCACACCTCAATGTCCTCTATGCAGTGAGACAAGAATTTGACAGCATTGTTCGGCCAGACAAGGATTGAGAAGTACAACTGAGTATTATCCACATATTGATGATTTCAAACTGACAAATGATGTCCCTGGTGGTCTCATGTAGATATTAAACAATAAAATCAGCTTAGCCATTTCATGCATCTGATAAAGCAAATGATATTTCATAAAAGTTAGATTTTTAATAAAATATATTAATTTGGAAAGATATTACCAGATTTCTCTGGAATTTGGGCTGCCCTTGACTACCATGGTTGTCTTCTTACAATGTTTACCATAAGCTGGAGATGCTACTGTACATGTGGCAAACTGAGGCAGGTAATCTGGTCTATACCCTCACTAGAAAGCATAAAATGAAATTCTTAATTGACCAAACCATAATAAGCAATGGTGGCTGATATTTGTCCAGTGATTGACCCACTTTTTTCAATTAACACCTGGAAGAGATGCTAGTTAGATAAGCTAGCTTTTCCTATTTACACTTGCAGATTGTGAGGTAGCAAACTTCCAGTTCTAACTCCAATCAACAGCTCTGGCCTTTCCTAAACCTGATGGCTATACCAGCAGTTATTAGTGTCCTAACTACAGCTTATCTTAATTACTGCACTGTGTTGTACACCAGACTATCCTTGAAAACTGTCCAGAAACTGCAGTTGCTACAAAATGTAGTAGATAAGCAGCTGATAAGGGCAACATATGGGGACATATGATTCCTGAACTGGAAGTTATGTACTGGTTATGAACTGCTCACTAGACACAATTCAGAGTATTGATTTTAGGTTGTAAAGGCTTATCAGTTTAAGACTAACTATTTGTGGATCTACCTTAGTTATTGTGAATCTGGATGAGTAGCTTGGCTATTCAGGTACTCTGCTCTCAGCAACTCAACTGTTGGGTACACAGGATAAGTTTTTTCCTGTGTGGATCCAGGCTGTGGAATATACTCCCAAGAGAGATGGACATGGCCTATTCTGTATAGGAAACTGAATTTCTGTTAAGAACAATGAAAGCAATGCATTTGTGATTGTTACAAATTTCCTTCTAGAAGATGACAACCCAACCCAAATTTGCTCTTTTACCAAATTTATTTCCTACCCATGCTAAGCACCTTGCTAGCAACAAAATTAAGGTGATTAGATTAAATTATAAACAGGGATTCGTTACTGTTCCTCATTGCTGAAATACAATTTCCTTGTGTTTTGTGAAAAAAAAGTACCTGGATTTTGAAATGGCTAATAAAAGTTTGAGAAAATATTAGAAACTTCATTCAGTTCTTCAGGACTACCTTTCTACATGTCATTAAGCTCCACCCCAGGAGACACAAAGGGCATTTTAATTATCCTAACTGTACCTTTTTTGAAAGGCAGATCTTTGAAGTTTTTTTTTTCCTTTTCCAAAGTGAGAATATGTTAGATGGAAAGAAACTCAACATTCTCTTGTCCATCATCAGCAATGAAATTGGATAACCATGCTTCTCATCCGAAAGGTATGATCATTATTCTATGATAAACTAAAAGAGACAGTCTGATGAAGCTTCGAAAGAACTCGCAATCTGCAATGTAAGATTTTGCAATGACTTTTTTTGCACTGTCTTTTGAAATTTATTATCATAGCACTGCTACACTTTTATATTCTCATTTGATGTTTGCCAAAAGCAACTCAAAAGTGAATTTCAATAAGACTGAAGTGCTAGATTTATCAACTAGCAAAGTTTAGTTTTTAAGTACCAGTGTATTTCAGTAATTCTTTAAAATGTTAAGGATAAAGGGATTAAATTATAATTTATCCTATAGTGAGCTGCTAGTTGGATTATATTAGTTAAATGAAAAGTAAGTGGGATAAAATTGAGTTAACAAATAAAGAAAAACATTTAAAACACTTAGGCACATACGGTTTCTTTTTCTTCTATCATTGCTATGTATTTATTTCTTAAACAGGACACAACTGGAATGTTTTCTTCTTTCGTGAAAATGAAAGAAAGTCTATTCTGAAGTACAGCATTAATTATTCACACTATAGGTCTTGTTACCTGCATAATACTTTTCACTCTTTGTCTAGTCATAGTATTCTAACAGTTCTTCCCATTTTCAGTCTGAAAAACTGTCTTGTCTGAGACCTTAGCTGAGATCAAATTTGAACCCCAGGCCCCCAAGTCAAATTGGCCTGTTGAACCTGGACTGACTTTTCTAATTTTTTGATGGTAAAAAGATTTCACTTTTTAAATGCATAGTGGTTCAGTAAGAATGTGAATTTGTCTCATTGACAGAATAGAAGGTGGAGGATGTGTGCTCTCCACACATTTGTGCTTTCCACACAAGAGTTGGCACTGGAAAGGATATACTTGAAAAAGGAGTCCCTAACTTACCAAAATCCACCTTATTGTCATTGTCATTGTCTCTTTGTTTACAAAAGTATATCAAATAGCTGACAATGTTATCAACCTGGAATGAATGAGCTAAACATTCAACCTGAAAAGTCAAAGCGCAGAGCTCCTTAGTTAAACACTTATGAGGGCTAAGAGATAAACACCTTTTAGAAAATACAGGCTGCTTTCTAAATCTTATTTTGGGACTGAGATAAATTGTACTTCTAATTTGAGTATTGGACAGCCCTTTTGCCTGATTGATTATGTGTCATCAAGTTGCTGTTGACTCTCAGTGATCACATAGATAGAGTTTATAGATTATCTATATCTAACCTGGTCCTTCATCACTCATCATCACTGTAACGGAGTCCATCCATTTTGCTGCTTGTCACCATCTTCTTTTTCTTTCCATCTTTCTTAGCATCTGAGATTTTTACAGAGAAATGAGTCTTCACATAACATGTCCGAAGTAGGATAATTTGAGCCTGGTCATTTGTGTCTTGAGTGAGAACTCTGGGTTGAGGACAGTCTTTTTAGTGGAATCTTATTTAGTAGCACCAGAATGAGTATGAAAACTTATCACTCTCTACATTGTGTTTTTGATAGCCATGTCATAATAATGAATATTGTTGCTTTATCACATTTGATTTGTTAGATGTTTTGGATTTTGTCATTATCATCATCATCTGAATTCTATATATATGCAAAATATGCAGCCTATTTTTGTGTGTGCTTGTCCTTCTTCCAATTATTTTAATTTTAATTACTTTAATTTGAAACACAAAATAGTTTTGCACACATAGATATGCATGCATAAACTCATCTCTTTTTAGTAGTAGTTTAGTTAGGTGCTATCAAATGAAGCCTGGTGACTATTCTTGGAAAACAAGTTTAAAGTTTAATTCTATGGTTCTTGAGCAAGTATTTCAGAAGCCATGTGATGTTTGAACCTCCATGTTTCAGAAGAAGAGATCTGACTCTCCTTTATGAAACTGTGCTAAGGTTCAAAGCTAATGAATCCATGTATATGAATTTGATGTTGGAGAAGATACAAAAGACATGAATGTCCATGATTAGGGTGGCATTTACATTGTGTGAAATATATAGACAGGGAGACAGATAGAAACAACTGCAGATCCTCAGTACAAATTTCCCTACCTGTTGATATTCCTTCAGAATGTGAGAAAAAAAAATGACAATCTTGGGTCTGGCAATTTTTTGATCCTTTCCATGGAAAGGAAAGGAAGAGGAATCTAAACCAAACAGAAGGTCATCTGAAATACCTTGGGATTTTTTTCCTTTATTCTCCCCCACAACCAAGTTCTGCTACTGTATTTTTACAGGAGGGGAAATGAATCAGAAATGTGTCCAGACTGAATACATTTAGTTCATACCAGCCTTGCTTTAGCATTTTATAGTTACAGATTTCTAAGAAGATGTGATGTGTAATTCTTCCCAAGTGATGTGTAATTCTCATATTCCTGGCTTTAATTTAAAGACAAAAGCAAGTATCCGGTCCTTGCCATATTTCATATATGCTGCAAAATAGGCAACTTATTTTCTATGTGCTTGTCCTTCCTTCAATATTTTTAGCCTATCAACAAAGTCATAGCAATAATTGGCACACCTTCTACCTGGAGAAGGAACTGAAGGAAAGAGTTACTCCACTTGCAATATGGCATCGGTCTAAGTAACCAATATGCTGTACCATTATGCTGTGGAATACCAGTAGGATAAAGATAATGGAGAAACAATGGTTGGTCTAAAGTTTCTCCTGAAGGGAAGGTAATATAGTGGAAGAGAAGGGCTTTTGGTTTATTAGATCCAAAGCTTCACTTATTCACTCTGGTCACAGGGTTTCTCAGCAATAGAAAAAGCAGAGGATAGATACTGGAGAGAAAGCTGAAGGGAGAATTTGATATAAGATTTTTCTCTACTCTAATCTGGTTGTCTTCAAACGCAAAGGAGACATCCAAGGAATCCTCCACCCCTTTGATGTTATCCCTATTCTGCTTGTTCATATTCATCCTCATCCATATACTAGAGTGGAGGTTCAAGTGGGCTAGAGATCAAGATATAATTAATATGCATGATTAAAGTAGAGAAAAATCTTATATCAAATTCTCCCTTCAGCTTTCTCTCCTGTATCTATCCTCAGCATAATTTAAGAACTAAGGGGTCCCCAGATAATCTAGAACAGGGGTGTCAAACTGCCGGCTCGCGGGCTGGTTTCATCATACCATTTGCTGGCAATGCAAAAAGAGTCGCGATATGTCGCAACACATCATGTGACGTGGCGAGTTTGACACCCATGATCTACAGTACCAAGACCAGAAATTAGTAGTTACAGACAGATGGTGGTTTAATCATTAGCAACCCTCAATTTAAAGATTTAAAAGTTTCCAGATTTTAAAGCTACAGCCAATGTCCAATTGTAGATGGTCTGCAGTGTCTGCAGTGTTTCTGAAGGGTACAACTTGCAAAGAAAGGAATTTACTTATTTTATTTATTTATATATTCAACTTATTAACTGCCAGTCTCCCTCACAAGGAGGCTCTGGGCAGAGTTGCTCTTGAATAAACCTTGTATTCGGTGGTGCCTTACACAGTCATCTTCATTACTTTGGGGGAAGTAATGCAATGTTGTGATGTCATGAGATGAAAATCCCATCCCTCTTATATCAGTTTAATATGAATGGATGGGACGTTCATTGTGAAGTTATGACACATATATTGGAATATTAGTGAGAGAATCACTGGCTCCAATTTATGCCGTCGTCACTGGCTCTGTTAAAAGTTAAGTTATCTTCAGTCTGTCATTGCTTTCCTGGAAGTGATGGCTTTCTTTTAGCGATAGTTGCTCTCTAGGGATGAAAGGATCCATTTGGTAGTCAAATAGGGTTCCTCATATCCCAAAGATTCATCAGTAAAAAATCCTTTCAAGGACTGAAATCTTTTTAGTTTGGTCTCAAAGCAGCTGCTATGAATTTTAATAAGTTTCCAAATCATCTTGAAAGAAAAATAGGCCAGAATGGACAGAATAGTCCCAAGGATTAAACAATTTCAGACTTTTCTTTTTTTTAAAAAAAAACACCCCAGTATGTATCTTCCTTTGTAGGAACATATTAAAACATGTTAAAATAGCACATTAAACATGTTCAAAACAACAACATAGATGTTCAGATTGTAATGTAAATGCAGTTAAGCATCATTTAACACCTTAAACAATTACAACAAAATCACCATTCATGATTTGTGTAACTCAGGGCTTCTTCTTCTTCTTCTTCTTCTTCTTCTTCTTCTTCTTCTTCTTCTTCTTCTTCTTCTTCTTCTTCTTCTTCTTCTTCTTCTTCTTCTTCTTCTTCTTCTTCTTCTTCTTCTTCTTCTTCTTCTTCTTCTTCTTCTTCTTCTTCTTCTTCTTCTTCTTCTTCTTCTTCTTNAAATTCTCTTTTACTTTGTAAATGTTCAGTAATATAGTCAGCCAATATGGATATAATCATTTATCACATTATTACATCTATTATCTTCTTCTCGATATACCTAATTAATATGTTACACATAGGACCATTAATGCTACTATGGGAACATTAGAGAAAATTCTTAAATTGATAGATTGAAGCAATTTAATTGAAAGTTTAAAGCAGGTGATTGATTACAGTATTAATTATCTCTTTCAGAAAGTGCCTGAAGTCTGAAGGAAGCAAGTTTTTACAGCAAATGATCAGCTATCCCAGCCTCCACTAGTGGAAGCTTCAGAATAAATGAATAAAGAAACAGAAAAAATGGGCAAATGGAACCAAACAACAGTGACTGAGTTTGTTCTTCTTGGTTTCACTGACCATCAAAAGATCAAGGCTGTCTTCTTTGTTCTCTTCTTAGCCATCTATCTACTCACTTTGATGGGAAATATTGGTATCATCATATTAATCTGGATCAGCTCATGCCTCCACAGTCCAATGTACTTTTTCCTCAGCAACTTGGCCTTCTTAGACTTTTGTTATTCTTCTGCCATTACACCAAAAATGCTTCTCAATTTCATAACTGGAAAGAAGACAATCTCACTGGCAGGATGCATTACACAAATGTATCTATTTGCTTCTTTTGCAGATGCTGAGTGCCTTCTTCTGGCTGCCATGGCATATGACCGCTACATGGCTATTTGTAACCCACTAATTTATCCCACTCTTATGTCCCATCGAGTTTGTTTCGGGTTAGTAGCTGGCTCTTATCTTATTGGTAGTGTAACTTCACTAATTCACACTTATTATACATTTCACTTGTCATTTTGTGGATCCAATGTCATCAATCATTTCTTCTGTGATATCCCTCCACTGTTAGCTCTCTCCTGCTCCAATACTCACATTAATGAAATTCTTCTTTTTGCCTTGTGTGGTTTCATCCAAATGAGCACTTTTTTGTTGATTGTTATCTCCTATACTTATATCATTTGCACTATCATGCGGATCCATTCAGCTGAAGGCCGCCAGAAGGCCTTTTCAACTTGTACCTCCCACTTGACAGCTGTTGCTTTGTATTATGGAACCCTTCTCTTTACTTATTTGCGACCAAGCTCCAGCTATATCCTGAATACAGACAAAATAATCTCTGTTTTTTATACTGTGCTTTTTCCCATGCTAAACCCCTTGATCTATACCTTGAGAAATGAAGAAGTAAAGGATACCTTCAATAAATTATTGCAAAGAAAATTGATTGCATTCAGAAGGATTAGGAGATTTTTTCAGTGTTTGCACTAGCAAAAATGCCACTTGTAGACTTGAAGCTGGGAATACACATATACACAAACCCCTGTGATTACATTTCATTGACTTAATTTCAACTGCATTCATTTTACTTCATATAAAACCTTTTGTTCAACTAGTGCTCTTCAAATATTTAGTGGGTGTATGCAATAAAGTACTTTTATATGGGGATTCATAAATCACTTAAGATGGAGAACTTTTATTTTGAAATTTCAAATAGATGCATGAGTGAAAGAGTTATGGATCACTGCCATGAAGCTTCATCTTGTGTAGATAAATTCTACTTGGTAAAAAAAAATCTCATAAAGATATTTGTTGTGCTATAAACTATTTCTTAGCTACTTTTTTTTTCATCAAAGACAAATTAACAAATTGTCCTCCATGCAGGAAAGTAACCATGAAATTTGTTCCTACATAAAAATGCTCCATAAAATGGAATATGATCTTCATAAGTCTCTATATCTTCAGGATTCCTAAATATGGTAGTTCTCTATCACTCTGTGGTCTGGGGTAGGCAACTGCATTAACTTTTGAAGGCTTAACATTTAACTTCAGGAATTAGAGAAAGTGCTATCTTGGCATTCAACCCAAGCAATGTGGCCCAAGTGATGAAAATTATCAAGGGACTTTGGTCCTCTACATAAGAAATCCATTATATTATAGGCTGATAAATCAAGGTTTCATAGGATAAATATATATATGAGAAAGAAGACAGTGTAAACTATAAATGATTGATATGTTATCTGATCCCAAATAAGCATCTTTAAATATATAGATTTCAATAATGTACTACATAATGTTATTATTATATACATTTCTAGTCCTCTTCTCGTTACAAAAAAGAGGTATAATAGTATTATAAAATTCATTTTGGAACAGTGCAAAGATTTAACAGGGCACTGCACTTTTATAAATTCTTCTACTGGTAAAACATCCTTTCAAGGCTGCTTTGCACAACAATACAAGTTTTGCAAAAACAAAAGCAAAGTGATTGGATTGTTTCATTTTGTATCACTCCAAGGTCTTGTCCAGCAGTTCTGGCTGCTGGAAGAAGCTTCTGCACGTGCACTGCAGCCTCTTCCAGCTGTAATGGTAGCACAGATAGATCTTGCTTATCAACTGCCCATGCAGTGACCATCCAAAGTTATAATGATGTTGAAAAAAACCATTTTGTGATCAAGATACACATTTACAATCATTGCAGTGTCCTGTGGTCATGTGATCACCATTACAATCAGTACGTATGGCCCTGTGCCTGACTTGTTGTTTTTCTTTTTCTTTTTACACAGAGCAGAGAGGTTGGAGAGGAAGAGACTATAGAGAATAAGCAGGCACACAATAGGAAATACATATTGAAAGTAATGCTGTGGCATGGACTTGGAACCATGAGCATGTTACACAAACATCCAATATATTTCCCATTGTGTGTTTCCTTACTCTCTTGTAATCCCTTCTTTTTCAAAGGATTACACTCTCTACCTTCTGAGGGATAGGGAGAAAAAATGGGTCAGATAAATAAGTTAAATAAAAGTTTAGTGATCAAATAGTATACCAGTAGACTATTTCAAACACACATATAACCAAAGAAAATCCAGTACAATAGGAAAGTAGGTAACTCAAGGGCGAAACAATAATAATGGGAGGGATCTCTAGATGTTGAACTGAGGACATTCTGTATGTAAGACAACCCTTATAGTTATTATGCTAGTAAAAAAGACTATCTCTAAGAGAATCTGCCGAGATATTATTCAGGAAAAACAGGGAAAGTGTGTAAAAGGATATTCCTGCTTCTCTTCTAGAAGAAAACAAAATAGTGCAGGCAACTATAGTGCTTGAATGGACAGAAACAGGTAAACATTACCTTGAAACCATGTCACACACCGAGGTTACATTCAGAGTGACATTGTTCATTCCTGTCTTCCAAAAATTACCCCACTGTTGGTAATGAGGCAACTGGACAGCAAAAATAAATCTCAGAACTTGTCCAAGTCAGAAGTCTGAGGGTGTACAAGTAATTGAGTTTTATGTTGTTGAAGTGTTGAAGTGGTATGTGAGGCCTCACCAATGCCTGATCAACTGTGTTTCACTTTCTGCCCTCATTTGGTATTTCCAGTAATTAGGAGAGGCTTTTGTGCATTGTGTCATTAATTTTGCCTACTGGAACTGGTGGATGAGTCCTCAGCAAAGTGAAAAGCCTCGAACAGGCTAATTCTATCACTTCTTCTATAGTGGTATGTGAGGATGACCTTGGGAGACAGGAGGAAGAGCTCAGACAAGGCAACGGCCATGCAAAAGGTATCTCAAGCCATAGAAGGAAAAGGGATCTCAGAAGATCTCAGAAGGGACCCTCTCTAGTTTTCTGGAAAGTGAAAATAAAGAGGCTTTCGGACTTGCAAAATTCCGTTACTGTAACCTTACAATAAAGATAATATTAGTACACAAGATTTGTGCTTCTTGTTTGTATTAGTTTGAAGAGCTGACATGTTCCACCTTGACCAGGTGGATTACATTATGTCTGTAGCACAAAGCTCAGGTTAAAACCATTTACAGAAGCCTATTTTTCCTTTGATTTATTTTTGCTTAGGTCAAAGATACAAAAACTATGTGGTGACCACATTTTCTTCCATACCACTTTGGACAACATTTAGGTCAAAAATAGTGAAGCTATCTTTGTTCCTCTATCTATACTTCACTTGATTAACTACTGTTTAAGATAGCTGGTGATAGCATATAGTATTTTCTTTAGAAACATTACCATTGTCCCATTATAGAGCATAAGCAGATATGGATCAAATTAATATGACAATTTCAAAAAACACAAGAAATAGAAGCAGATGCTAACAGGCTGTATTCAAGAAATATGATTGAGCAAGTCAAGTCAGTGAGCTGGAAGCAAGTAATCTAAACCCAACAGCAAAGATCAACATGACTTTTCTCTCAGTTTTAGTTATTTCTGCTTCATTCTCCAGAGTTGTCTTCCAATGTGACCTGATGTTCATCATACAGTAGATTAACCAATCAGGTAGATTTACAAGTAAGGATTTAATTTTAAGTAATGTGCTATTCCCAAGGAAATTTCCTTATTATGTGTGGTGTTTTAATATTTTGCATTTTCTTTTTCTTGTGTTGTATGAACTGATTTAAGCTTGACACTAGTACATATAAATACATTTAAAAATCAAAACTAACTGAGTATCCTATTTCTCAGCTTTCTGCTCTAAAATGTTTTGTGTTTTCAGCCACAAGTCTCACAATTTAAATTGAGCTTAGTTAATACGATCTCAGAGCTGAGCCTACATTGCATCTCTTGAGGGCTCTTCATTGTCAAGGCCCATGACCAGGGACATATAAGGAAGAGACAGACTTGGCAAGAACCCGATAATTCATCATTCTTTTAAAAATGCCTTTTTAACTAGCAGCCAAGAAGAAAAACATTATCACTGAGAATATGTCATTCTTTGAAAAACATGAAACACTACTACTGTGCATAACAATATCATAAAGAATGATGGCTTTTTAGTATAATCTGCCAAAAAGTTTGAATTCACATTAATGTTTTGATTTGGCAGTTTAATGTTTGGATGTCCGCTTTCCACTCCTCCTTTTCTCTTTGCATGCCATCATGAATGGTAGGAAACTTTTCTTGCCAATGTTTTCTTCCAGGCATCCTTCACTTCTTTGTTCCTCAGGCTGTAGATCAAGGGGTTTATCATGGGAAACACCACAGTATAAAAAACAGAGATTATTTTATCAGTGTCTGGGGCATAACTGGAAGTAGGCCGAAGATAAGTGAAAAGGAGGGCACCATAGAAAAGGGCAACAGAAATTAGATGGGAGCTGCAAGTTGAAAAAGCTTTCTGGCAGCCTTTGTTGGTAGGGATTGTCAAAATGGTGCAAAGGATAGAGGAATAGGAGATGAGGATGAACAAGAAAGTGCTCATCTGTATAAAACCACACAGAGCGAAGAGGAGCATCTCATTTATGTAGGTATTAGAACAGGAGAGGGCCAAGAGTGGAGGGATGTCACAGAAGAAGTGATTGACGACATTCGATCCACAGAAGGAGATGTGAAAAGTAAAACAAGTGTGCACCAATGAGGTCACACTACTAATCAGATAAGAACCTGCTATCAAAGAGATGCACACTTTGTGAGACATAAGGACAGGGTAGAGTAGCGGGTTGCAAATGGCCATGTAGCGGTCATATGCCATGGCAGCCAGAAGAAGGCACTCAGCATCTGCAAAGGAAGCAAATAGATACATTTGAACCATGCATCCTGCAAATGAAATGGCCTTCTTCTCTCTTAAGAAATTGGCCAGCATCTTGGGAGTAATGGTGGAAGAATAACAAATATCTAGGAAAGCCAAATTGCTGAGGAAAAAGTACATTGGACTGTGTAAAGTGGGGCAGATCAAGGCTAATAAGATAATACCAATGTTCCCCACCAGAGTGATCACATAGATGGCTATGAAGAGGACAAGGAGGCCTGCATTGATTTCTTGACGATCAGTGAAGCCAAGGAGAAGGAACTCATGCACTGTTGTATGGTTCCACTTGGCCATTTTGTTCAGTCTTTGGTTCCTTGACTCAGGATCTGAAATCAAGGAGAGATATGAACTGTGGGGAAAATGACAAACACATGGTTTACAAAAGATGCTTCCTCTCTCCGACTGAAACTAGAAGAAAAAAATATTTTCATTGGTCTTCTTTGATATTTTATAAATAAAATGCTGAGAAATGATAAGTAGGCAAACCAATGACCAAGGAAACCTGACATTGGTTTGCTTGGTTTGGTTGAGTTTGCATTCTCTTTGAGGGGATATATTCTCAATATACTTCATATCTATTCAAATCTTTTTTTTTTGCACGTACAGTATGTTGGCTGGTGTGCATTCTCTAGAATAGGGGTGGGGAACTATGGCCCTTTTATGATTTGTGGACTTGAACTCCCAGACTTCCTGAGCCAGCCATAGTTCCCCATCTCTGCTCTAAAAAAAGGCCAATGCAGCCAATTTCACACAACTTTTGTTCCTAGCCAGGCTGATCTATGCATTGTTGGATTGATTTTCATATTTATTTATTGATAGGTTGGTAGATTTATATATGTATAACTCCCATTTCTAAAACTGCCCAATTTCTCGACAGTTTTGGGTGGCATACAAAAGGAAAAGCAAAGAAAAAGAACACCATGACACAGTGGTAAAAGGAAACAAATGTCTCTTTTGTCTCCTTTATATCTAACTAGCAAGAAAGACCAAAGCTAGACAGTGACCACCTAATGTCTTTAAAAATTTGAATGGTTTACAATTTAAAAGAGAGAGAAACATCATAGACCTGCTTTGAACCAAAATATGAGTGAGTATCAAGGGCAATTATGTTTGCAGTCTTCTCTGAAAATCTCTGCATTTGAATGGGACATAAATGTTAATAAATAAACAAAGAAATAAATTAAATTTAAAAATACAAGAGATAACCCAGAAGAGATATAGCATATAATTTAATGCTAAAATACTGTTTATTAATATTAGTATAAGTAATTAGTATTAGTATTGTTTACCTTTGCTTGAAAGGATGGATATGACAGAAAAGGAATTTACAGCTATTCATAATTACTGTATCTGATTTTTGAGAGGGACAGACCTTTCATCTTAAATTCATGTATAGAGGGGGGGAGGAAGGAAGGAAGGAAGGCAATTTCTTTCCATTCAAATTTCTCAGCAAATCTAAAACAGATCTCCTATTTAAAGCCTTCCTTTAAAAAAAATATAGTACCCCAATATAATATTTTCTGGCACATATTTTCACAAATGTATACATTTCTATGCACTGTGCTATTTTTCCTTCTATTTTTGCTGCCTTTTGCTTGGAAAATGGCGTTGCAAAAGTAAAAAAGGTGAAAAATTTGAAATTCAATGCCATTTTGGTGGGGGAATTAGTTCACAATGTTTAACTAAGTACATTTTAAATGTATGTCCAGTCAACCCCCTCTTCTTCCAATGCCTAAATGTATTACTGCTTACCTTCCAGAATTTTAATCCCAGCATTAAAAAGTAAAGGAAATCGTACAGATAATATTATCCCCTAATGATTGTTTTCCTTGCAGTGATAAATACTGTTTCTATTTTCCCCAGGGCTCAAAACATTTGCCTCTAAATTATTATCAATTTGTATCCTGCTTTTCTGTCCAGAGTGTACAAGTCATCTAATCATAAAAATCCAGTCAAATGCCAGTCTGAGTCACCAACATCATCACCAATTCCTGCTATATCACTGCCCATATTACATTCAGAGCACCATCTGCAGATTCAGTTTCTGCTCTAATGGTTTTGACTTACCACGGAGGCAGAGTAGAAATATTGGATGCTTTGTTACAAAAACTGCTGCTTTTAAAGGTTTTGAATTCATCATTCTGACACCAGAGACCAAGATCCCTGGAGCAGCTTAAAGTGGTTAAGCAAGGAATGATTCTTAAATGTGCAGAACATTCAATTAAACTATGCTTTGGGGCAAAAGATATGGATTGTTTAGTTTGTAAAAACTTGCAGTTTTATTTTTCCAGAGGCAGTGTGTGTACCTACATTCTCATAACAATGTAGAACGGCATAAATTGTTGCTTGATTTTGGCTACTGTTAAAAACAATATTGTCGGGGAAAAAACCATTCACAAATATATGGAGAGAATGCTGGCCTATGCTCCGACACATCAGGCTGCAGGCTTTGCAAAATTTCAGAAGATTGGCTCAGTTGGAAGAGGATTCACTTGAAATGTACACATCCCTGAATTAAATGATCAAATTCAATCTTTGAATTATTTTAACTTTCAAGTTCCGCAACATCCACGGGAGGGCAAGTGGGATAAAACTGACACAAGCATAACTGCAATGTTGTAATGCAGGCCTCACCCCCTTTCTCTAAGTCTCTGCAAGGGAGAGAGCTTTGCCTTTGGTGGCTCCCCATTGACAGAATGCCCTTCCCAGAGAGGCTTGGCTGTAGCCATATTAGACTATAAAGACCCTATGGGGAAAAAAAACAGGTCCAGTTCCAAGCTGGGAGTAAACAAAATGGAGGCTAAGACACTGGAAATAAAAATGGATGCTGCTTAGAAAGAAAGTTCCAGTTTATTGATGAGCAGAACCACCAGCAGCATGTGGTTCTCGGACAGCTGACCAATGGAGTTGAGAGTGGATGGATCTTTATAGGGCTCTGAGACTTTGAAGTGGAAATGTTTCTGGGTTGTGCAATGAGGTGGGCTTTTGTGTCTTTTGCAGTCTGAAGAGGATGTTGGGTTAATCCTGGTATGTCCTAAAGGTCATGTCCTGTTCTTAGATTTTGGGTGGGGGGGAATGTAAATTCTTAATCCCATCAGCTGTGGAGGCTGAAGGCGTTTTGCTTATGAATGGTGTGCCCCAAATCTGCATTTCTAAAAGCTGGCCTCTTGAGTTTCTGCTTGGGGCAGGGGCTGCCTTTAAGATTTATCTCCATTATTCCTTTGGGGTAATATAATATTCTGCCTTTTTTTAAATATCCCCCCAAAATATTCCCTTCTCTAGGAGGGTGGGTGGGTGCTGACTTTCTGCAACCTCTTCATTTTTCCAGCTCTTCAATCATATTTTAATTGCCTTCTAATTCATATAATTTCAAATTCCAATGGCCGTCTTGCTGCTACCTAATTTGTACGGCTTCTTTGTTTTGTATTTTATTGATTTTATTTGTTTCAAATTGCCTTTTTAGCAAGTTTTCTTGTAAACTGGCTAGAGAACTGCAACTATTGGAGAGCTATAGAATTTTAATGAATAAATGTGTTGAATGTTGGAAAATACATAAGCATACTTGTAGTAGAAAGCTTCCAGACTGCTTATTGAGACTGCTAGTCAATTCTAATCAGATACCTCCAAGTCTCTTTGGAGAGATTTGTTCAAGAAAATAATAATAATATTTGAACATAGCTACAGGTGAAGGCAGTTTTATTTACTTGGAAAGACATAAGATTAGTTGTATCTTTCTTAATTAAAATATCATATATTCAAAAGGTGATTTATGTATATATCTCAGACAGACAGATGTAAGAGAATCACAGTCAAAAAACAGAATGTACCTGATAAGAATACGATGCTTCCTCCTTTAGCAGTTAAGATGCTAAGGAATTGCTGCTCTCAGGAAACTAATATTGATTGATCAAGTGATTATGCATCATCAAGTTGATGTCCACTCACTTAACCACTTAAATAGATTTTCTGCAGGGTGATCTGTCCCTAGCCAGGTCCTTCAGGTCTTCCAATAGCACACCGATTACAACTGACTCCATCTATCTTGCACTGGTTATCCTCTTCTGTTTTTTCTTTCTACCTTTTCCAGAGAGCTAGTTCTTTGCATAAAGTTCCAAAAGTAGGATAATCTGAGTCTGATCATCTGAACCTCAGCAATTGAGTATCACTGGGTTGATTTTCTCAATGAGCTATTTGTTTGTTTTCTTGGCTGTCTTTTGGCTGTCCTATCATGGTTAATTTAACTGGTTTTCTGGCACATTGCAGAGGGTTGGCTAGATGATCTTTATGGACTCCTTCCAACTCTACAGTTCTATCATTCTAACAATTAAGTGTGATTTAAGAATTATTTGTCAACCATGGTATCCAGAATTTCCCCCTCCTCCTTTTTCACTCCCAGCCATTTGTGCAAGCAAATGTTTTACAATAGTAACAGACAAATTTAGGGCAGTTCTAATAAGGGATTTTTAAGACAGGAAGACTGGATTGGAGCTGTTTGTCCAGTCCCATTTGAATACAACTATCCCGAATTGTCTTTCCTTGCCTGAGTTTGGGGTTCACTCTCAATCAGAACAGAATTCTAATAAAGGGGTTGAATACCAGTGTTGGCTGGTAATCATGGGAGTTAAACTCCTATCAATCTGAAGTGTCCCAGGTGACCTGGCCTATTGCCAGCTGGCCATTCTGGTGAATATGAAATAGATGGCATTCTTCGTTCTCTGTTGAATGAAGAAAGGACAAGTGCTTGCTCATGAAGAAACTGAATGTGAACTGCTGGTGGTTTCTATGAAATCTTTGGAGTGATGCATTACAATACGTCAGCTCTGAGGGCATAACTCATGATTGGATGATAAAAAAATAAAAAAGAATTATCAAATCATTTATAATGCTTGAAATGGGTTAAAAAGAAGTGGCCACATCCCATCTAGAAAGAATTCTCTGAAGAAGGAAAAAAAGAAAGATCTCAAGCTTAGCAGGTGCAAGTTCAACCTAAGAGATTTATGTGCAGTATGTCTTAGGAGTCTCCTTGCCTAATGCCTTCAATAAAGAACATCTTGAAAACATTTTTTTTTGTAATAAATAAGTTCAGCCTAGCAATTTCTTAGGATCAGGAGATTTAGAATGGAGCTGGAACAAATTAGATTTTAGAAATATAAAAAGTTCCGTAGTAGAAGACAATTTGGAAATTGTTTTTTGGTTGATACCAATAATGCTGCAAAACAACCTTAAACATTCTTGGTATGGAATAATTATGCCCAAGAGAAGGTTCCTCATTTATACACTTCTGAGATTCAGCAACTATTTGAATGTTTTGTAAACAAGAGCCTGCAGATCAGTAAAAATCTGGTCTTATTAAAATTGCTTTTAAATTTATTGGGAGGCCCTGATGAGGAGTCATCAGGGGTTGGGGTTAATTTATTGTTCTGTGTTTGAAAATCAGCGTTGCCTCATCCTCACAGGATGAATTCACAGCACAATCCCATTCCCTTGGCTTTGCAGCAAGCACGATTCAACTTGTTCCTCCAGATTCTGAATACATCCCTTTTCCATCTTTTGACTGAGCAGATGGAGCCTTAAAAATGATCTCTTCTTCAATACACCTGTCTTGTTTTTCCTTTTTGGGCTTGACTTCCCATGCAAACCTCAAGTAGCCATAAAAAAAGACAGGATCATTGTTGGAAGATGTGGGTGTATGTGTGAGTGGAATCAGACCTAGGCAATGATTAGTGAAGTACTGTAGGTTGTAGAACTATGAAGAAAGGTGGAGAATGTTTACAAGAAATGCAATACAAGTGTAGACAAAGCCCACTATGTCCTGTCAGAAGAAGAGTCAAGAAGCATGTACTCTCTGTACCGGGGCCTAGGAAGAAAGAGAGAAGGAAGTGACCTCCCAATCTCATAGACAAAAAGCAGGCAAAGTGTTGTGCCAAGAGAGTACAAACAGTGAATATTTAACACTCCATATCTTGTGGTCATTCAGTTATGAATCAGTGTCATTGGATTCCTATCTCCAACATTTTTTTTTTTTTTTATATTACAGTAATATAAAATAGATATTTGACTCATTGGTCTTTTAACAATTTTTAAAAAAATCCATTTTAAGAACATGCATTTTCTTTTATATGTAATTTTTCTAGCACACAAAGCTTCTGTACACAGCTTTCTCTAATTGGCATAGCTGTTAATATAAATTCCTGAAGGACATTTTTTAATACAGACTTCCGTGATGTTATTCTTGAGATAAGCTTTTAAGATATATATTTTCCTAGAATTAAAGAGGTTTTTTTTTACCTCCAACCCCACCCACTAGTAGTTTTCACCTGCATCTAGATTTTGTAAACTGGTATCCATAGAAATCTGTGAGAAGAATACATTTACATTCGTTTTAAAATGGCCCCATATTCAGTAATACTAAAGTCTCTTGAGGTTTTTTTTAAAAAAAAAATATATGAAGCTTTCGCAGTTAAAATGTGACCACATTCAAAACAATTTCAGATAGCAAGTGGAAGACTTCATTTTAAATGACCCTGATGTTTAAAAAATCCCAGTAATACAAATTCAGCACATCAAGCAACAGGACTCGGAATCCTTTTTCTTATTCTTCCTATTTTTTTTCTCTCTATCTATCTTCCTGCCTACTCATCTAATATTGAAATTTCTTCTGGAGTTGGGGTGAAAAACTGGCATTGTGACATGTGACTGGAGGTGGGTTACTATTAGACTTCCCAGTTCCATGATAGAGCTTCATGATACCCAAAATAAAACAACAAGAAAGGCTAAAATACTAGTGCATCATTCTATTACACTCTTTGAGATGAAAAATTATTTTAAAGGATGGCCTCTGGCCTCAGGAATGTTATTTATCCCCAATTTAAATAAAAAAGAACTTTGTTTTAATTCAGCTTAGTTCAGGTTCTTGAAGATAATAAACAGCTGAGTGAACATTCAAAGGTCTCATTTAACACAAAACATCAGTTTAAATATTCCACAGAATCAGGACAGAATTCTTGCCACTTTATTGAACTGAATTCACATTCACTGCACTCTGCAGATGAAAATGTTACCTTACAATATATGTGAAACATTCTTATTCATTGCTCTTATCAGGGCATCCTTTACCTCCTTGTTCCTCAAACTGTAGATCAAGGGATTTAGCATAGGGATGAGGAAGGCATACAGTACAGCCATAATTTTATGCTGCCGTTCAGAATAGTTTGAACTGGGTTGCAAATAAACAAACAAACCTGTTCCATAAAACATGGTCACAACAACCAGATGGGAAAGGCAGGTAGAGACCGCCTTTTGCTGGCCTCCCAGTGAATTAACCTTGAGCACCGTTGAAAAGATGCACATGTAGGAGATGAGGATAATTAGAAAATTTAGCAAAATAATGGTTCCAGCACCAGTGAAACCATATATTTTAGGCACAAGGATGTCTGAGCATGACAGCTTAAGGAGTGGTGGGAGATCACAGAAAAAATGATTGATTTCATTAGACTGGCAGAAGGACAAAGTCCCTATCAAGGTGGTATGAATAATGGAGTTCAGGAAGCCAGCTATGAAGGCTCCTCCTACCATTCTGAGACATTGGGCATGTGACATGAGGGATGGGTACAGCAAAGGATTGCAGATGGCCACGTAACGGTCATATGCCATCAGCCCCAAAAGAATGCACTCAGTACTGGCAAGAGCAAGAAAGAAATACATTTGGATGAAGCATCCTGTGAAGGAAATGGTTTTCCTTTTTGACAGGAAAATTGCCAAAATCTTGGGGAGGGTGGTAGAAGAATAGCAAAAATCTATGAAAGCCAAGTTGCTGAGGAAAAAGTACATGGGAGTATGGAGCTGAGGGTCCATTCTGATCAGCAAAATCATGCCCAAGTTACCTAATATTGTGATAACATAGATCAGGAGGAAAAACACGAAAAGAAGAACTTTCATTTCTGGTTGTTCTGCAAATTCAAGAAAGATGAATTCAGATACTGCTGTCTGATTTTCTCCAGACTTCTCTGTGGCTGAATTTATCCTGTCTTGTTTATGGATCTCCATGCACATTAGATGTCAGAAGCAATAATGTTAAAAACTTAGCTGTGGAATAACTCAACTGTTTCTTTCATTTTGTAGAACAAATACTTTTATTCTTTTATTTCCTAAAAAAACATAATGTAAAATAAATCTCATCATATGGTGTAAAGAGATTATAAATAAAAATCTACATACAGTACACTGTGACTGTAGAATTTGACAATTTCATGTGAATGATAAAACGACCCAACATCATCACAATCCAAGTTGTGCCCATGTCATATCATGCTACTACACATACAAGGGACAAGGCTTGTATTGCAACATCTTGATACTCATTTGATGATACACCTCCATGAATGTCACTATAATGCGCTTTAATATGGACAAATATAACTTTAGCTTGTATTCCAAGAATGTGGTTGTTTTATTTTCAGTGATGTAGTTTGATAACACCACAGAAAGTCCAAACAATCTGATATCTGATGCAGCAAAGCTATTCAGTGAGTTGTATAATTGTGATGTCTGTCCAACAAAGGACACAAGACCAAAAGTATGTTTTTCTTTTCCTGCCAAAACATTCAGAAAAACTAATTCCAGTGAGACTGCAAGAATTAAAGAAGCATCTCAAGTAGCAGTACAAGTTCATTGATGTATTTTAATAAATCAGCAATAGCAATAGCCCAGTCCAATTGTCTGATTACATGACAGAAAAAGCTAGGAAAAAAGTTTGGTTAGAACAGGTTGAAAATTAATATTGAGTTACAGAAATTATTTTTTTTGCAGCTGTATTTATCCCCAGGAAGAACATACTTTTCTCTTAGCGCCAAGGGATATGAAATTCCTGCTACTAAATGACCACATTGGTTTAGTTCTCAGTGCAGCAAGGAAATTTGTGATGCTTAGATGCATCTTTTAAACATCTGAGTTTATTGATCAATAGAACTGATATTTGATCATTTGTGAAGAACAGTTGAAATGCACCAAAAGAGAACCAAAGAGGAGTTAAATTTGCTAGTGGTTTTTGTTTGTTTGCTTGCTTATCTTCAGTTACTTTTCATTCATCCAAAATAAATAAACATCCCTCAAGTATTCCTCTGCTTCAGAACAGTACAGCCTCAGAGCGGCAGTACTGATAGCTTTACTGCTGGATGTAGATTGCAAGTGCTAATAGAAGATAAGAGGGACAGTTTGGTGCAGCGGTTAAGGCACGAGGCTACAAAAGGGGAGACAATGATTCTAGTCTTGCCTTAGGCACAAACTCAGCTGGGTGACTTAGAGCCAGTCACTCTCCCTCAGCCCTAGGAAGGAGGCAGGGGCAAACCACTTCTGAAATCTTAGCCAGAAAATTGCAGAAACTAGTCCACCAGGAGTCAAAATTGCTTTGAAGGCTCAACATAAAATAGCAAGACTGCTGCCAAGTTTCAAAAGCCCACGCTGGGGTGGGGAAGGACCCTTTTTGAATGAAAGTTATAAATGCATGGAGAAGCAAAGCATACCTGAATAAACTAATGAGAGTCGTGTGAGCACCATACAGTAGAGGGGGGCTTAATTTACTGTAACAAATGGCCCTCGCCCCTCCCATGCACACACACCTCAGGTTGTGAAGTCCTAACCTGTACCTTGTTTAGTTTATGCCTGAATCTACCCAGGCACCTATGGAAAAAATAGAAAAATTTCAGGTCATTTTTCCTTCTATTGTTGCTTTACACTCTGCTGAACTCCAGAAGCATTCTAAAAGTAACTGTTTGCTGAGGAAAAGGATTTTCTTTTAAAGATTCATAAAGAATCCAGGTTTTTGCAAACATTCTTCCTCCCTTCCCCTATTTAAATCAGGGAAAAAAATAAAGACAAGCCTGGCAAACATGATTTCTAAGGGCCCAGCTAGGAGAAAGTGAAGTTCTGAAAAGGCAGGGCAGCCTTGATAGGCAGCCTGCATCCGCTATTCTTCTCAAAAGGACATTGATGCCCCACGGAATTATGGGATGGGAGAAAAGTCCTCCTCTGTTGGTTTGTAGAAGAACCACTGTTTCTTTGTGGTTCAGAGAAGTTTCAAGGAATATTGAATAAACTTAAAGGTTTATTAATATAACTTTCTTGGATCAAATTCCATTTCACCAAATGCCTGGAGTTCATATATTTGTTTATTTTATTACATTCTACCTTTCCTCCCCAAAAGGCAGCTTAAATAGAGAAGGAGCCCTGAGAAGCTAATGGCAGTTCTGCATTTTGCTAAGTAAGTATTGCCATTAATTTAGATATTTGGGGCAGTTTTGCAAAAGAGTAGAACAGTCTCTTTCTATAATTGTTGCAGAAACACTGAAAGATAGAGATATTCCAACAATTCCACTATTTTGTTGAGAATCACTGTAATGCAGAATTGTTCCATACACAGGTACCTCTGTGTAAAGAAGAAGAAGAAGAAGAAGAAGAGGAAGAAGAAGAAGAAGAAGAAGAAGAAGAAGAAGAAGAAGAAGAAGAAGAAGAAGAAGAAGAAGAATTAGAAGAAGAAGAAGTGATAATAGTGATAATAATGATACTGATAATTTCCAATTCACAAATATACTACACTTTCATGCAGACACCTCCTATTCAAATATACATATGTATCTGTCATCAAATTCATCATCCTCATCTCAAAATTGTGTTAATACCTCTCTGCATCACTTGCATATATTCAAAACAATCAGGCTGTATCACAGAGATCATTTCCTGTATCTCCCTATTTTCTCTCCCAGTCTCAGGAATGTAACACTTGAATTACTCACTTGACCAATTGTGCTCATAGACAACCGACCTGTATGAGCAGGAGGTAATTCATGTGATAATAGAAATGTCTCATAATATTTCCAGAAGCCCTTTCTTACTGTGTCTCAAAGATTGTATTTTCACACTTAATCTATCATATGAACTTATCACAGTGCCCCTTCCAGTGCACAGCTGATGTTATTATGCTGAAGAGGCAAGTTAACAAAAGTGCTATTGCTTTCTTCCTTGGTTCCCTTAAATACCTTTCAGAAAAAAATCTGCATGGGAGTTCAAAATTTATGGTGTCTGGGGATAACGTGAATCAATGTCCCATATCCCTGCAGAATTTAGTATTATTAAACAGCTTGAAAATGGTTTGCAAAAAGTTCAGATTTTTAATGGCCAGAAAGAGGCTATTTCTACAGGCCTCCCAGAGGGGACAGTTCAAATTCATCAGCTGACTCATATGATATTCAAAAGTTCCCTCCTTAGTTTCTTAATTGGTTACTCAAAGAATCGTGATGAGTGGCTAACTATCTGCTCTAATTTTAGATTGATTGTCACTATTCAATGAATTAAGTGTTGTTATCTTCCAAATTGCAGTTGAAGGTTAAATGAAAAGTCATACCTTTATCTCCATAACTTTAAAGGGGGATATTTTTAAAAATGAAGCAAGAAAATAATCCTTGAAATGAACTGTTTTGTTATTTGTGTTTATGTCTTTACATGATCATCACCAGTGGCTACACAAGTCTGCCAATAATAAATCACTTAGCGGAGGTCTGTGCCCAGTGCAAGAATCAAGTAGTATTGCATTCCCAACAGATGGCAATTCAGGATGCCTTTAAAGATCTTTAGTGAGGGAGGTTCGACCATTTTCTGAGGTAGTAATAGGTAACCCTATTACTGAACAGTTCTTAGGAATTTTTTCTTGATGTCCATCTGAAATCTGCTTCCTTGCAATCTAAAAACATTGTTTCTTGTCCCGTCATCATGGATAGCTCTGAACAATCCTGCGGCATTTTCAATATGATAATCCTTGAGATGCTAGAAGGTAGTACTGTATCTTTTCTTCATTGGGATTTGCAAACACAATACCTTCAACCATTATCCATCAATTTTTTATTTCATGATACTTTCTATTATAAAAGGCCATTAAATTTATTTACCATTTTAATAATAAATTGTCATATTTTAGAAATATGGACAATATTTACAGTATTTTACAGTTTCAAAGTATAATACAATGGTTACACAGTAAAATACAAATTGAGGAGCATATCTAGGTGGGTTGAAACATTCTCAACTTAATTATTTCAAAAGTGCAAATAGATTTCTATCCATTGTTCTCTTCAATGAATCCTTCACCTCCTTGTTTCTCAGACTGTAGATTAAGGGGTTAAGCATTGGGATGATAAAGGCATAAAACAAAGAAACAGTTTTATTCTGATCCTCTGAATAGTTTGAACTGGGTTGCAAGTATATAAAGAGGCCTGTTCCATAAAATATGATTACAGCAGTCAAATGAGAAATACAAGTAGAGAAAGCTTTTTGGCGGCCAACCACTGAATTCATCTTAAATATTGTACAAAGGATATGTATGTATGAGCTCAGTATTATCAGGAGAGAGCCCAGCATATTAATTCCAGCACAAACAAAAATAAGTATTTCAGTTAAAAAGATTTTGGAACATGAGAGTTTGAGGAGTTGGGGGATTTCACAGAAAAAATGGTTTATTTCATTAGATTGGCAGAAAGATAAAGTACCTACCAGACTAGTATGAATAATAGAGTTCAGGAAGCCAGCTGTGAAGGCTCCTCCTGCCATTTTGAGACATTGGGCATGGGACATGAGGGAAGGATACAGCAAAGGATTGCAGATGGCCACGTAACGGTCATATGCCATCAACCCAAAAAGAATGATCTCTGTACTTGCAAGAGCAACAAAGAAATAAATCTGGATGATGCATCCTGTGAAGGAAATGGTTTTCTTCTCTGCCAGAAAATTTTCCAAGGCTTTGGGGATAATATTGGAGGAATAACAAAAATCTATGAAAGCCAAGTTACTGAGGAAAAAGTACATGGGCGTATGAAGCTGAGTGTCCATTCCAATCAGAAAAATCATACCCAAATTAGTTACCACTGTGATAGAATAGATTAGTAAGAAAAATATAAAAATTGGAACTTTCAGTTTAGGGTTTTCTGCAAAACCCAGGAGGATGAATTCAGACACTGCAGTGTGATTTTTAATAGACATCTCTGTTTCCAAATGATTCTTGTGATGTTCATGGAGAATAGATATGGATCTTCATGTACCTTCCAAAGTTATAATTAAACATTTTATTTAAAAAAATAACAATAATGAAAATTAAATAAGAACAACACTCCATCCCAAATCCTACATCATCAACAGATTCTTAAATATGACACTATTAAGGGGATTTTCTGCCAATAGATCCTAATTTGTCATCTTAGAGTGACAAATAATGTTCCATGAGTCTTTACAATGTCATTGTAAAGTCAGGTGTATTTTAATAGTTTGCATATTTGTAAAATATTATTAAAGTTTAATAATCATGAGCTTTAGGTATTTTTGTTTGTAATATGCAGCAATATGTTATTTTATGAATTTGTTTTTTTCAATTTTTATTCCAGGCAGTTTAAAATGCAGTTATTAATAACACAGACAAAGCAGTTTTAAGCAATATCTATTTCATAAGGAGATTCTAGCACAATTCTTACCATATTCAGTGAAAGATTGGGCACACATGATCACTTTATTTCCTTCTGGAAGATGTACTCAAAGGTCCATATTATATGATATCTAGTAGAAATCACTTAAGCAGTCTTTCATGAAACAATCATACTCCCTTTTTCCTTAGAAAAGATGATTAGCATTTTCATTGACTGTAGAACTGTCAGTTCTAATTATTGCTGGTAAATATTTCCAGATGTGGACACATTTATTTTCATTTTGTAAAACTCATTTCATAAATGTCCAATACCACAGATAATATTTTAAACTGGTGGGAATAAGGAAAATCTGTCCCTTGCTCATAGTCTTGGAAAAGATCCTAGACTATAAAAGGAAAAGATTGGATCCAGAAACTTCCTTCCATCTGCCTATTGCATTATATGTATGATATGGCAGTGCGGATGCATCACTTATGCATACATGAGAAGAGAATATACATACTGTAGTAATGCACACCAGTCACTGATTTCTCCTGAATAAAGAGGAATAGTACATTTCTGCATTTTAACATATATGTGTTACTACAGTATATGTTTTCTTCTATGTGAATTTTGGATTAGTAGAAAGATGATTTTTCCCCTTGTAAGCTATTTGCAAAATCTAATTGCACAGGATAACTGCATTGGGTAGGATTAGACAGCATTATTTATGCCACAAAAATAATAACAGCAGAAACCATCTGTCTTTGTTTCTCTGTTTCTCTGTCTTTCTGTTTCTGTCCATTTTGATCCTATTCTAATCTCACAACATGCACGAAGGAGCTTTTTTTGTATGTATGGAATTGTCCATTAATTTCTATGAATGGAACAGTTCTGCAATAGGTTATGGAATCTTGAGAATATAGAACAGAATTGTAAAGAGCTCCCTTTTGCATGATGACAAAAAGTTATGTTTTATATATATATATATAAACCCAAGTCACTACTCAAGTATCCCAGTCAAACAGCTGCTGGTAGTTTTACTTCCTCCATATTTAGATATTGTGATCTAGTTTACGCACTGTGCATCCAGCATTCCTGTCTTAGCTTCCTTTCATATTCTGAACATATGAATGAGCAAATGGAAAAAACAGAAATTTATCTAACCTATGATAATAGCACTTCCCACCTTTAGGAACAGGAAGAAATTAACTGGACAATGAGTTACCTGTTAGATAGCTCATAAATCCATTGTTTCAGTGAAGTCATGATGACCGGTTAATCCCTCTTGGTAATACCCAATGTCCAGTGTTCCCAAAACGTTTGGGTAAGCTTATTCATTTCTAGGTCCCATTCACTTACTGAGACCAATCTGAGAAGTATTTTTCCCTGCTATTAACAAGCACTTTAAATATTTTCAGTCAGTATTCTTATGGGAGCACACAATTTAAATTACTAATTTAACTTACTAACTTGGGAGATTTAATATTTAAAAATAAAGCAAAATAGAAGTTGTGAAGTTTTTTTTTTCTCCCTGCTTTCCTCCTCCTTCTCCCTCTCTTTTTAATTACATATGACAGGTTGTGTTTCTAATTATCACCCTGTTTCCTGTCTAGTTTAAGCCATATAATTTCATAACATTTGAAATATGTGAACTTTGACATTTGTATTTTTAATTATTATTATAATGATTATGATTTTTAATAAAAAAATGTTTAAATGACTGAATATCTGAGAAGCACAGTTTATTTCATTGCTTCCTTGATGGTGAAGTTTCAGATTATAGATTAGAAGCTTTATTTATACCGTATGTAGGTATTTTTTTCAATTCTCTAGGGGATACATTTAAGTCTGATACAAATTCTCTTTTACTTTATTCCATCTTGCAAAAAGAGTCTTCACAGTCTACATTTATATTCTACAAAACTCCAGCAAAATGTCAGTTAATGTAAAGAAACATTAAATTCTGCAGGGGCTTTTTTCATACAGACTGAGAATACACTGTTCTATAAGTTTAGGGGATCCTATACATCAGAGGTCAACAAGAATTGTGCCAATATTGCTGAACTAAGTCAAAAGCAGATCGGAATAGAAACATGGCTGTTTGAAAGGGTGGCATTTCAAATGCATTAAAGTCAACCTTCAAGGACATCTCCCCCATATTCTTCCTAGCCCCTCAAACCTTTGGTTAACTATCCTGTCCAGTTATTGTGCAGAGAAAAAGATTTATCTGTACTGTATTTGCTGAGATTGCACTACGTGGTTCCATTGGCACCATGAAGAATGGAGGCTGCTTCTTGTTCTTCTAAGAGCGTCCTTCACTTCCTTGTTCCTCATGCTGTAAATTAGTGGGTTAAGCATGGGGATTGTAACTGAGTACAACACAGAAATCACCTTGTCCTGATCTAGGGAATAGCTTGAGCTTGGACGTGAATACATGAAAAGGGAACTTCCATAGAACAATGTAACGGTGGCCAAGTGGGAAGCACAAGTGGAGAACGCTTTGCACCTGCCTCCAGTAGTATGGATACTCAGCACAGTGGTGAGGACAGACAAATAGGATGCTAGAATGACTGCAGTGGTGATCAAGATGTTGAACCCAACCACAGCAAAAAGAAGTCTCTCATTGAAATGAGTGTCTGAGCAGGCTAGGGTTAGGAGTGGGGGCCCATCGCAGAAAAAGTGGTTGATCTTATGAGAATGACAGAATGGGAGACGAAATATAGAGACGGTATGTATAGCTGAGCTCATCACACCTATGACATATGCCCCAGCCAGTAACCTCTCACAAACGTTCTGTGACATGACAACTGTGTAAAGCAGAGGCTTGCAAACTGCAACATAACGGTCATAGGCCATGGCAGCCAGCAGGTAGCTCTCAGTGGTAGCACAAGCTGCAAAGAAGAATAACTGAGTGGTGCATCCAGCAAATGAAATTGTCTTTCTGCCCGCTAAGAAATTCACCAGAGTTTTGGGAACAATTGTAGATGAATAGCACATGTCTAAAAGAGAAAGATGACTCAGGAAGAAGTACATAGGTGTATGGAGTCGTGAGTCAATCCTGATTAATACAATCATGCCAAGATTTCCAACAATGGTAAAAATATAAACAGCTGAGAAAAACAAAAAAGACAACATTTGAAATGTATACTGATCTGTAAAGCCCACAAGAATAAAATCACTTCCCATAGAGCCATTTCCTTCAGACATTTCTTTGATGAAAGGTTTGCATGCCAGTCTTTAATTTCGTCAGATGGACACCACTGAAACTAGAGAGAAGCACATTCTTTAAAATAGCAAATATTTAAAAATAACAGGCTATAGGCTATTTTATCAGTCACTTGCATTGTCATTCTAACATGAAATTTTAGAATCAAATTCAATATTTCCCTCCTTCTCACGTAGCCTACCTACTGCCTCATCTAGTTATATATTCAAGGTCAGAATTTCAGATGTTTGTTTCCTAAGCACTAATTTAAATCTTTGCCCTGCTATTTAAAGCCAGGGATTTTTTTTAGTTGTATGTTTCATAAGATGCACACATCATTATAACTATTTATATCTAGTATTGATACTGAAATAAAAGAAAGCTCTTTCATTCATACAAAATGCACTCTCCGGTTTTCAGTTATTTCTCCTCTTCATTGGTGTCCTTCTCCTTTTGGAAAGTCGCTCCAGCATGGAATATGGTGCAAAATTATAAAGGAGGCAGGGGGGAAGGTTGACTATTAGATGCCTTCTCTCACATAAGAAACAGTCCTTTCTGAATGGGCAAAGCCATCACCCAGTGCAACTGATTAATGGAGGAAATAGTATCAGATGCCCCAGACAAAATGGGAAAGTACCTTGGAAGAGCAATGAATGGATAGAACATGTCTTCTCATTTTAACCCCACTAAGAAATCCTCCTTCTTGCTGTTGCATACTTGTTTATCTTTGCTGCAAATAATTTATTCTCCCCACCCCCAAGCGCTTCTGAATAGTGATCACTCTTGGGACACAAGAATAATGGTTAATTTTGAACTTGCTTATATCTTTCTTCCAATGGTTTCTACTTGTGATTAACTATTTGCTGAAGGGAGCCTTGGAGGATTCCTTTAGGAAAATCACTATGAAATTATTTAGAGGTTCATTAATTTATACATTACACCTTCATTTATACATTTTATTAGGGACCTTATGTCCTGCTTGTGACAGCAAATTGTCAGTTTATATCTGTCATTACATGGTGCAAAATAAAGATTCCTTAATGTTGATTAATCAATTTTAGATTGGAAATCTATAGCTTAGGAGTGGACAAGCTTAAGTACCCAAGTGCCAAACCGGCCATATTATTTGTGGTGTGTCAAGAGTTGTACTGTGTGCCAGGCAATAAAATCATTGTGGACAGGTCCAGTTGGCAAATGTGAAAAAAGGGAGAAACCACCCTTTAAAATAGTCAATAAAGTCCAACATTTGCTAATACAGTTAGTAGCAGTATTGTCCGCAGTATGATGAAAAAGCTGTTAAGGAACCTCTGTGGCCTTTCAGATGGTCTTCAGCAGATGATAGGATATGGTAGAAGGGCTTTTCTAGCAAAACAGAAGTAAACATGGTGCCAGTCTGTGATGGTGAAGCTAGGACCAGAACTCAAAGCTGAACACTATGGTCCTGCAGCTGAAGGTGCTTTAAGTGACAGACAAAACCAATAATTGTTTTGGCCAGCCTTGAACTAGCTAATTTAGGAAATGATGTCTCCTCTGTCATTAATTTTATCCTTACCCTATAGGATCATTCTTTCTATTTTAAAAAAAACCTTTAAAAACCTCACTTGTTCATCAAGAGAACTTCTTTGACATGGTATGGCTATTTTCTTCTGAATCACTTAACTGTTATCCCATTAGTTAATGGGATTTTTAGAATGGGGCAGGCCATTTACATAAACTCACTTTCTTTGGCTTTGGTAATAAATTAGAATATATTAAGCTTGGAAGTGTTTGTGCACTACAGGTGACCTATCTCTTTCAAACAGACCAATTTCAAAAATATATATTTTAAAAAGGTGGTGTCAAACCACAAAGAGAAGATTGTTGAGTGATGTCAGCCATGCAATCAAACAAAGAAATAAAGCAAGCTATTGAGAGAACTTTAGGTATAAGGGTCAAAGTGTTGGACTTGGACTGGGAAGACCCAAGTAGTAATCCTCAGACATGGATTACTACTGTTTATTGGTTTGGGGCTAATCACTATCATTCAACCAACATACAGTTTTGGGAAAAATTAATGAGTACTCTGTACACTGCCTTATTCTCCTAGAGAAAAAAGCAAAGGTAATGATTTCTTCAAATCAAGCTTGATTCCTGATCTTTTCATAGACAGTCTTTGTGGGGTGTGGTGGGATTTTCTTGAAGAATGTCAACACTATGAAACTTGTTTGCTATTGCCTTCTTTCAAGATGTTTTTCAACTTCCCAATCTAGTTATCCAATGTGGAATTTTGTAGTGTTGTCAGTGGTCTCCTATTCAAGGATCTGACCCTGTTTAATTTTTTTCAGTCTTAGCCCAGGGCAGCTAAGTGCTACTGCTGCTACCTTCTGAGAACTGGAGAAAAGGTGGGATATTAATCTAATGTGGCTACAGATACAGATGTAGATGTAAGAAGTTTCAAGGGCTTTTACAATTTATTGATAAGATAGGCATTGGTAATTTTTTTAGACAAACATATGCAATATTCATGTGCTACAGAAACCGTTTTTCAATCTCCTTATTCCCCAGTTTTGAGGAAGAGATTCCATATGAATATAACTAGTATAGGGTATGTCTAAAAAGTGATCTGAACAATTTGTTTGTCCTCTCCAGTTCACAATCTATTGATAAGTACACATCATATAAGGATCATTGAACAATTAAGCTAGAACACTTCTGAGGGATGTTGATGAAGATTCTCAGCCATCCAGGTAAAACTGTCTAAAAGTTGAATCATAGCAACTGGACTTATTTTCTTATTAGAGACATTTTACTGCTCATCCAAGCAGCTTCATCAGTCAGAGCAAGTTAGTTAGACAGACCCAAAGGTGCTATTTCAAAAGGCAACTGGACGGTCTTGTTTTTTTCCTTGAAGAGAAATGTTTTCAGGGGAAAAAACAAGAAAGTCCAGTTACTTTTTGAAAAAGCACCTTTGGGCAACCATGATCTGGATGACTGAGAATCTCCATAGACATTTACTGTAGTTGGACAGAGTCGTTGGAATGTACCAACTCCTCCAGCATAATCTCAGAGGTTTCCTCCCTGAAGAAGGAGTTGGTACATTCCAATGACTCCTGGCCTAACTAACTTGCTCTGGCTGATGAAGCTGTTTGATGAGCAGCAAAATGTCTCAAACCAACAAGAAAATAAGTCCAGCTGTCATGACTCAACCTTCAGACTTCAAAGGGATATGTATAGGGTTGTTGTGATCTCTCTTTTACCAGATAAGAGACTAGCTTGGCTCAGACCCCTGGATGTTGAAGCTTTGAAAAGAAAGCTGGTGCCTGGCTGGACACCAGGGGACAAAGCTATGCAAAAGCAAAAACATGCATCTTTTACAGAAATCTTTCACTGCTGCTGATATTTCTTTAGGAGTCCCTTCTCTTGAGGTGACAAATTTAAAGTACTCCAGAGATCATATCCCAAAGGGCACAAAGATGTTAGAAAAGGAGCCTCTCATGCATTCCAGTGGCATTTGCCTTTGAGGTCAAGGAAGAGGAGTTTGTTGCTATTGGCTGGGCAATTGCAGGTGTCTAGTGTTGCTCTGTTGCTTTTCATTGTCAGACAGCAGCTGGTAAGATCTGGAATAAAATTAAATTTAGCCCAGTCTAACTTAAAGTTTCAAAATCAAACAGGAGATCTGAAATTTGAAGAAAGCATGATTCAATTATTTGCAAGTCGGCATACAAGCCAAATTTATTCTATTCAAGAATCAATCTATTTTTGGGGAGAAAAAAAAAAGATTTATACATAGGCTATAATGGGGAAGCAGGTCCTTTTGAACTGAACCTTGCTTCAGTTTAGAAACTGCTTCAAAGAGGTAATTTGATCAAAGCTTTATTGAATTGACTTGACCCTTAGAAGCTGTGCAGAGCAATGCTTAGGACCTTCTTGACAAATTGGAACCTATTCACTTTCTAATTTAAAAGGCGCCCTTCAGTCTGAGCCCCATGAGAACCAGAAAGCTGTCCATATAGTTAAGTTTTGATTCTAATAACTTGAGTAAGGGCTTTCAACTTTGTTTCACGTTTTGTGGTAATTTGAAGATGACTGCTACAGGTTGCAATCTGAGAGTGTTTATTTTTATCCATTTATACTGTGATCAAGATATGGAAGTTACATGAGCTGCAACAGAAAGAGATCTAGTAAAATATGTGGGGAAAAATGCCTTTTTTGGAGGCCTTCTCCATCTACCAAATTGTTTTTTTTTTGTGGTGCAGAATAGAGTAATGATCATTAGTGTCCTAATTCTGTTAGTACTATGGACATAAAGGATTAAAGCTGAATAACCAAAGGGAAAGCTCCTTTTTGGACTATCCATGCTAATTACTTACAATATAATTTTAAGTAGTACCATAGCTCTGGAAAATTCTGGCCCTTTTGATAGATACAGATAATATAACTTTATACCTGTTCGTGTCTTTTTCTCCCCTGCTTTTGCCTCCTTGTTATCCACTTCGCCAGTTAAATGTTTTTGATGTCTGTTGATGTTTCCTAACAAACATCAAGCTATATTTTTGTTAGCTGTACTGAGGGATTTGTGTGCTTTCTCTCATCTGAATGTAGAGATTGACTGGGAGTGTGCTGGGTGCAAACTAAGCTGGAAATTATTCACAGTAATTTTCCTAACAGCAATAAGTTGGGAAGTTTGTTTAAGACTTCAACTGTTCTCACTGTCTGTGAAATTCAAGCATTTCCAACCTTCATAGAAATATTGACTAATGTGAAACTGGCTGGTGCTGGTGGATCTTTCTTAGACAGTCCACCATCCAAATAGCAATGGAATTCTGTTTGACTGACATCTTGATTTTACGGCTGATGAGAGATGCTTCTATAAAGTGAGCAGAAAAAAAAACCCCTATGCAGACTGTTGATACTAACATACCAACACACCAACATACCAACTTACATACATACATACATACATACATACATACATACATACATATATACATAAATGGATCTAATAGGTTATAGAGAAATAACTGCAACTGGGACTGCAATATTATGAAGGATTTTACTTGAAATCTCTTTTCAAATGCTTTGATAGGTTTTAGTAAGTGATTGGTTGGCAGTCACAAGCTGATTTTTGTTTTAAAAAAATGTTGATAAACACTCCTTTATTGCTGTTTTATTTATTTTTATTTTTCTCTCTCCTCTCCCCTCCCCCAAAGGAATAACATTTACAGGTAAAAAAAGAAATTACTCTTTGAAGAATAAAATACAATGCAGAAATAAATTGTCATGTTCTTTAGCTGATTTCTAGGTCAAATGTCTCTTCATATTGTATCAAATGTGATACTTTCCAGTTCATGATCTGAAAAAAATGGAGAAAGGAAATTACACACTGGTGACCCAATTCTTTCTTTTGGGTTTCTCAGACCACCCAGAAGATCTGCAGGTCATTCTCTTTCTGATATTTCTTGTGATCTACATTATGACTGTAGTGGGAAATCTTGGAATCATCCTGTTAATCAAGGTTGAATCTCGTCTCCATACCCCAATGTACTTCTTCCTCAGCCATCTATCTTTGATTGACATTTGTTATTCTTCATCTATAACACCCAAATTGTTGATGGGTACTGCCTCTGCAATAAAAAGCATTTCTTTGTTTGCCTGTGCAGTTCAGATGTACCTGTTCATCATGTTTGTTGTTGCTGAATCGTTTCTCTTGGCTGCAATGGCATATGACCGGTATGTGGCCATTTGTAATCCTTTGTTATACACTGTGATTATGTCCAGAAATGTTTGCATCTTTCTAGTGCTTAGTTCTTATCTATGGGGCATTATTTGTGCTCTAGTTCATACAATCTCTGCTTTTCGGCTACCATTCTGTGGAAATATCATCAACCATTTCTTTTGCGATGTTGTACCAGTGTTAATTCTTTCTTGTTCAGACACCCAGCTCAATAAGACACTGCTTTTCATTTTTGCCACCTTTGTGGAAAGTAGCACCATCATCATTATTCTCATGTCCTACATTTTAATTATTGTGTGTGTTTCAAAGATTCACTCCAGCAAGGGAAAATACAAGGCTTTCTCCACTTGTGCCTCTCACTTCACAGCAATCTCAGTCTTCCATGTGACAATTCTCCTAATATACTGCCAGCCTAATGTAAGCCATGGAAAGAATTCAAACAGAATTACCTCTGTCTTGTACACAATGGTGATCCCCATGCTGAACCCTCTGATTTACAGTCTGAGGAACAAGGAAGTGAAAAGAGCTTTTCAAAAGCTGGTGAGGAAAAAACATTTCTCCACCAACCTGCTGAATAGATTTTCTCATGTACTGCCAGGGTAAGCAAGTGATATACCAAAATAAAGACAGACCCTTTATCAACCAAGTGCTCATAAAAAGCCCATCCTTCGCATTGACAGAGAAAATGCATTTCTCAGAAGAAAACCTAAAGGCAATTCCAGCATTCCTATATTTCTGGTTGTGTAACTTTGTAATGTATTTCTTGAAGACTATTGGTAGAGATAGCATTACTTAAAGAATAAATATCAGAATGTCCCCCCCCCATGATGGTCTCCTTTATTATAAAACTATGGGTGCGTAAGGTTCATATCCCTAAGAAAGCTTGAAATGGCACACGAGTTCTTCCTGAAGAGAAATCATTGATAAGGCAGGCAGGGGAAATGTTTCCTGTGTACACTCTGACATCTACTTGTTAATAAGTATTGATGAGCTCCTTCTGAGTAACACTGGGAGGCAAATGAAACACCTTTAATAATAAGTGGAGTTTGTCCCTGCTTGTTCTGCCTCCTCCTCTTCTCTACCTCCACAATTCCCCTCCTTAATTCTAATCTGCAAACAGGATGGATTTGAGTAGGGACCAATTTTAACTGAGTGCCAAGGATCAGCATCTGCTTCTTATTTTCTCTGCATCCTAAGAAGATGTTCTGCTGATATCTTGGAGCTGCAGAAGTCAGAAAAATGTCCTCTGTCTTAAAAAATATTTGAAACCTTTTTTAGCTGGAGCAGAGCAGCTATTTTTGAGGCAGCCTGGTGTTCTTACACAAAACTGTGCATGGATTTTGGCCAGTGTGTTCAACAACTGTTAGGAATCACTTTCCCTTCCTTAGCTTTATGTCATTTGAATTTGTTCAAGATTGGAGTATGCTTAAAATATTAATATAACACATTACTAAGTTTGAGAAACAGAGGGAGGGTATAAAATGTTGTACACTTCTGCAGGATAGGCCAATCCAGTAATCTGATATATCCATGCAATTTTCATGGCCAAAGGGGTGGTGGGAGGTGATGGAGAGGAAGCATGCCAGAAAATAAGTGTGTTTCTCAGCCACAAATGATTGTCCTCTCTTGGTCAATAGGGGTAACATGTAGTATTTAGATGCTACAGTATACATAATCTGCAGCCTTGCCTATAGGCTGTATTGCTGAACCAAGCAGTCTTTGGTTAACATTTTCAGAAGAACAAAAGGTGTTTCGAGATAATCTGAATGTTTTCCTGAAAGGGACTATAAGGATAGATTAGTATCAGACAGCCATGGAAGAAGGTCAGCTGAGGTCAAAATAGTCATGATTTGGCCACAACCCTGAAATCAAAACTCTGAACCTTTTTAGATGCGTTGCATGCAGGGCTTTGAATCTGTGGTTGCAGCTTCCATCTTGAATTTTTTTTTTTTTACGTATCTCTCCCATGTGATTGCCTCTGAATACTATAGATCAGGCATGTCAAACTGCCGGCCTGCAGGCCAGATGCGTCATGCCGAAACCGCGCCCACCCCATTGCCAGCAATGGGGAAAAAGTTGTGATACATCACGCGATGTCACGTGACATTGCGGGTTTCATATGCCTGCTATAGATAGTATTTACTGAGTCCAACTAATTTTTTTGAAAAAGTTTGTAATGGTTGTTTTGATGTTGTAATTATTATATAGTGATATGGCTGACTGATGTACTTATTACTCAGTTAATTGTAATAAGACATCAATACTATAATTATGCTTTCACACTAACAGAATAGATGGAAGATTTGGTGAAGATATGAAGAGTAACAAACTTCATCAGTCGAACTTCTTTATTCTTCTGATTGATAATGAAGTAGGTAGGAGCTTTGTTCTCTTTGCATCTGGCTGATAAAGGGGAGATTTTTCAGCCTGAGAATGACAAGGTTGATTGTGTGTATCTGATGGTGTCAACTTTTAATAAGTATGTATTGAGTATCAGGGAGTTTGACAAATTTTGCCTCAAAAGATTGATCATATTAGCTTCTGAAAGATCAGATCATGGATTTTAATTAGAAGTCTTTGCTTTTAGTGATCAGTTGACTTGAGATGACAATCTTTTTGATAGAAAGGATTTCTAAAGTTTTAGTATTCTCTTGAGAATTCTCACATATTATTTTGTGTTTCTGAGACATGTGCATGCATTTAAAACCTTTTACTTATATAGTTCTACCTTATTTCCCACTTTGATGATCTTGTTAGGGCTACTTCCCTCAGATACAACATATCCAAGTAATCAGTCATTTTCTCCCTGATTTATTTTGGCAGAGGCATATTTTTTAAAAAATTGCTCTCTGGCTTCAGATACATTAAAACCATTTACTTTCTGCTGAATGTAGAATACTGATCAAATAAATATTTTACTCAGATTAGTAAATAAGTCTTTAAAGAACAGTAGCTGAGTTAACAGCACTCTTGGCAACCAATTTACAAGCCAGAAATGCTGTTGTTGCATGCATTACCTCTGGATTTAAAGAGTACAGAGACTTGTGAACCACTTTTAATCATCCTGGGTGTTAGTTGGGAATAAGGCATCATCCAGGGTATTAGACATCATGAGTGTCCTGGGTATTAGTAGGGAGAGTTATGAACTACTTTTAGCCACCTTTTAAAAGTACATAATCAGTAAAGTTATAACCATAAAGTAATAAAGGAAAAGTGTGTGTGTATGGAGGATGATTTTATAAAGCAGTTCTAAATAGAGACTTAAATGATCACTGAAAGATATTCAGTGTCTTGAACATCAAAACATGCCATTTTCCTCTGGTGATTATTTTTGTATTTTAATTACTGCTCAAGAGAATAAAAATTACATTTAAAAAAAAAAGCTCCTTCCATATTCCATGGCATTAAAAAATTGTCAATGTACATTGATATTTCAGATCTGGCCAAATCTTGACATTGCCTTCTTTTGATCTGTGGCTCACAATTATTCACAGAAAAAGTCAAATAAGGAATAATTGTCACACACAGTGTGGGATGGTGATGTCTCAGTTTGACCAGGGCAGGGGAAATGAATCTAAGCTACACCTTTATTTTGAAAAGATGTCATGTCTCATATGTATGCATGTATGCATGTATGTATATATTTACTTACTTGCTTAACAAATTGTATGTTGCTACAATTCAGGACTCTCAGTGATTCCAATGCTTAATAAAATAAAATAAGTCAGATAAAGCCGAAACAAAACATATAGCATCATTCCTAAGATCCTCTGGAAAAACTCAGTCTTCAACTCTTAATTGTTCTTCCTTTTCCACTAAACTCTTCTGCTAGAACCTAAACATGCAGTTAGGCTTCATACAAGTTTAGATATTGAGTACTGTAATTAAGTTTGATATAAGACCAACTCCGTTCAAGTTTTGCCAGTGTCCATAATTTGGAGACATAGATTGTCCACAACAAATTCCTATTCTTGAATGCTGAATTAATTGTATCTGAAATTTAAAGAGGTGCAAATTATTTCTAATTGCCTGAGGACCCTCCTCAGTTTTGAATATAAAGGCAAGAAAATAATTGACAAATAGGCAGAGCCAGGCATCCAGGGACAATGTTCAGGACAAAAATTGTCTACTATTATTAAAGATGTAGCTGGTTTAGGGAGGCTTAACAGGAAAAATGGTGTCTTTACCAAGGATTAGAGTTCCAGAAGAATACTGGGGTAGCCAAGAGCAAGCATGTCAGCAATACACTAACTAAGATACTGTAGTGGTTTGATCAAAATACAAGGCATGGGCATAAAAACAAGAAAGAAGAAAAGTAATTATAATTAATCCAGGAATTGGAGATAAGGCTGGAATGTCCTCCAGGTGTGAAAGAAATGCTTTGAAAGCTAACATAGCATCCTTGATACAAATCAGTGCTGTTTTTGTATTGTAGCAAGCTTGCAAATTGCCTCCATAGAGATAAGGGACTAGCAGGACACATTCCCAAATCCTCAATACTTTCCAAACTAGATGATATATTCTAAGTGTATTTTGAAAGTCATAAACATGCCTGGAATTGCAGGGAGAAAATATAAAGTATAATGTGAATATGCAAACAAACGAATGCACAATTCAATATGGATATATCAATATGCATGCAAAACTTTGTATAGACAATACCTTCTAGTGTACATTCTGCAAATTACAATATTTACAAACACCAGTTTATAAATACACTAAAGAGACATACAATATACAAGTATATGACCATATATAATATTGTCAAAGTTTCCAAGGCTCAGAGTCAGTGGGAGTTGGGCAGCATATAAATTAATTAAATAATAAAATAAATACTATTTCCATCTTTTTACCACCACAAGTTACCACTTTTCTAATAAAGATGGAATATAGTTAGTGTGAGACAGGTAAGAATTATCTGCTCCAGAGGATATTCTGAATATCTGCTCAGTCATGTCCAACTCTTGGAGACTGTCTTAACAAGTCCTTGCTATTTTCTTGGTAAAATTTCAGCATTATTTTATTCAATGTTTTGTTTGCTTTAGTTATCCTTTAAAGTGTTCTCTTCTCCTTGTTTCTCATGTCAGTTGAAAGACTTCTCTAAGCTACATTCTTCTCTGTGGATGTCACCTTAATTTTGACATTCTGAGTCTCTTCCTTGCTTTCACTAGGGCGACCTTCACTTCTCGGTTCCTGAGGCTATATATCAAAGGGATGAGAAAGGGGATTGCCACAGTGATAAAATCACTGAGACGATTTTATCCTGTTCCAGGGAGAAACTAGAGCTGGGTGGCAAATACATAAAGAGAAGGGTTCCATAGAACAAGCTAACAGTGGTCAGATGTGCAGTGCAAGTGGAGAAAGCCTTGCATTTGCCCTCTGTGGTCTGCATGGTAGAGAAGATGCAACAGTAAGAGAAGAGGATTATGAATGTTGTGGTAACTTCATTAAATCCAACAAAAACAAAAACATTTGATTGATTTGATTGAGACAGATATCAGAGCAGGCCAGCTTGATTAAAGGTGGCCAGTCACAGAAGAAATGGTTGATGACATTGGAGTCCTCAAACGACATTTTTAAGGTAAAACCTATCTGTATAGTTGCATTTAGAAACCCACATGCATAGGACCCCAACAAGCCAAACACATGACAATATACAGCAAGGGATTACAAATGATTGTATGCCATAGCAAAGGAAAGTTGCTGTGCTTCCAATATAGTATGACTCCTCCAAAGGATGTGGCTGCTTGGATATTTCAAGGAGAAGTATTTATATGTTTTGTGACATATCTCTTCTTAATGTTTTGCATATCTGTGAAGATGATAGCGATGGTAATTGAAGTGGTAGTTATAAAAACTCACTGGGTAAAGTTAGACCAATCTCAGTTTTTTAGCCTACTCTTCTTCTCAAGGTTGATATTGTGGGGATAAAATGAAGAGAAATGTCCATGTTAAGTTACCCTGAATTACCAAAAGAGAAGTGGGAATAATAAATAATTCTACATAAAGATGGTGAAGAGAAATGTCCATGTTACCTGATCTTGAGCTGCTGAAGAAATGGGAATAATAAATACTCTACATAAATAACAACACAGTATTTCTTGAATGAATTTACCTTGGAATTTAAAACATCCCACAACAAACAAAATATAAAATAGAATTTGCAATATTTTATTTCTTAAGGTTTATTTATATAGTGGTATGCATAAAACATGAATATTTATGAAAACATACTCATAAATATAGGATTATTACAGCATACAGATTCCTTCAGTCAGAGTAGATTGTTGGTGTCTGTGCACTAGTTCCAGCAAAAATATGGATGTGTTTGCCATTGCTTTCTTGTAGGATGCTTTTCAACTTCCCAGTCTAACAGTCATGGTTACCATTTCAGAGTATCATAAATCACTAACCAAATCCATCCCAGCTTTACAAATAAAGCAAGGTCAACTGGGTGCTGTCATCTGCTGGACACTGCCTCATACTTTGAAGCCACACCACTGCTGTCTGTATGTGATGGCCACCACGAGAAATGTCCAAAGAATAGGTCTATGCACTAGCTGTTAGCTGGTTAAAATGAAAAAGTTACATACAACATTTTGACATACTGTTCTCAGTTAACTCACTCACACATTTTATTATACATAATAAAAGCAAAACAAACAAACCTTTAAGAACTTATTGTATGTCAAAGCTTTATTACTAACTCCTGAGACTAAAGAAATCATCATCATCATCATCATCATCATCATCATCATCATCTTTTTAAAAAGGACAATCCATATAAAAATATGTAATTTGCAACACTTGGTGTAACACACAATTTTTTTAAAAAAAACCTTAAAAATATATGTTTTCACTTGTTTGTACCTCTATTAGTCAATGAAAAGGAATCTTTCCTAAAGAGGAACGATAAATTACTTCCCCTTTCAGAGTGAGATTATCCCACAATTTAAGTATGTTATGTGAAGAACGATCAAATTCATATTTGCATGATATCCTCTTCAAAACATGCAGCCTTTAATATTAGAAACAGAGTAGAACTTTGAATATAAAAATGTATCTCACAGTATTAGGAGAATCACTGTTACTTTTTAACTGTTATTGTATAAACATTTTATCATTTTTTTCTTTTCTGACTTTTCTAGTCTTCCTTCCTTCCTTCCTTCCTTCCTTCCTTCCTTCCTTCCTTCCTTCCTTCCTTCCTTCCTTCCTTCCTTCCTTCCATCCCAATTACAAATCAACAAAAATAAGTTCATCTTTTGTTGAGATCCACTTCCATGCCAAATGTAAATTGGCTTAACTTCCCAAGAAGGATGATGGGGTGGGATGAGACCGACCCAGAACAGATATAGAAGCAGCCCCAAAGAAACATGTGAAAGTAACCTGAATTTTCTAGGCAAGGCACTGGCTTCCAGTGGTTAAGCTAGATTTTCCAAAAGACTGATCTACCCAGGCTTCTCCTCTTCTACATTGTGACAATGTTAGATTGTGTGTTGATTTTCTGGCCTGGATGATCTGAATTCATCCAGCATCTTTTGATGTTATGTGTTAAGAAGTAGATGACTTTAATCTCATATTTTTGATCATGCCATAAAGGGACATTTTCTTAAAGTCAGAGTATAACCAATAGAACAATATTTTGCTCTGAGAAATCAGTTTGTGAGGAGCTTTCACAAGACAAGGATGTAAACCTTACATGCTGATGCAACTTGACTCTGAATTAAGCAACTGGAATCTGGACTAGGTCTAGATAACTTTCATAAACTTGGTATTGTCCTGTGCCAGACCAAGCACACACAAGTAGAGGTGACTGTAAAGAGGTGGTTGCAAATTTCACTGATAAGTTTTATGAAGTAAATAAAAAAGGAAATATGAATGCAAATGCACACCCAGAGAATGAGCGAGAGAGAGAGAGAGAGAGAGAGAGAGAGAGAGAGAGAGAGAGAGAGAGAGAGAGAGAGAGAGAGAGAGAGAGAGAGAGAGAAGAAGAAGAAGAAGAAGAAGAAGAAGAAGAAGAAGAAGAAGAAGAAGAAGAAGAAGAAGAAGAAGAAGAAGAAGAAGAAGAAGAAGAAGAAGAAGAAGAAGAAGAAGAAGAAGAAGAAAAACAAAAACAAAAACAAATTCCCCAATGTTCAGTAAGCTTGCCTTAAAGGACTTCCAATCTGAAACAGAGAGCACAAGAGCGTCCAAATGAAGTCCAACGGTCCAAATATTGTTGTAGAAGGTTTGTCAGATGGTCTAGGTCCAAGAGTCAACATCATGGGATTTCAAGTTAGAACTTGAGGCACAGGGAGTCTGAGTTAAGGGACAGTTGTTGCCAACATTTGTTTTCATCCAGGCATCAGAATGCTACAGGATTTTTACAAATGGTAATCCTTAGTTGTCTAGAGCTTGCATTAGAATTTTACATTTGTTTCTCTAAATAACTCTCACTGAAATCATTTATGTACATATGTAGGATTGTAGTATCATTAAAACTGGCTGCCAATAAAGAAAAGTAGAACAGTTGTGTTCTGTCTTTGGCTCTGTAACTCCCAAAGATGTGTTTCCTTTCAGAAACAAGACAGCTTTCAGAAGGGGGGAAATGATAAAATATGGAGGATTTAGCAGTCATTTTGACCACAACATTACAACAGAAGCTTGAAGAGATGGAGCAACTTTCCTTATGAAGCCAATTCCGACATGCAATCTAGAAACATGAAAAGGGTGAACAATGTGTAGGGTTATTAGAATGTGGATTTCATGAAGGGAATTTATTCTGCTCAGTGACATGTCACAGAACATTCATTGCACGAATAAAAGAAATCCAGCACAAAAGCTTTGGAAGGATAGCTAAAAATTTACTCTAAAACAATTGTAGATACCACGAAGGTTTTTCTGTAAGTGTGATATAATGCATTTGTGGAAAAGGAATAGCGTGAATATGTTTTCCTAAATTTTGTGTGCAACTCACTTGGAAGTGGCTATTCTTTGAAATGTTTTTTTCATGGCATTTCTAACTTCTTTATTCCTTAAACTATATATCATTGGGTTGAGCATAGGAATGATCACAGCATAAAAGACAGATACGATCTTGTCTTGCTCCAAAGAATAGCTGGAGCTAGGCCGCAAGTACATGAAAAGAAGAGTCCCATAGAAAGTGAAGACAACAATCAGGTGGGAAGAGCAGGTAGAGAATGCTTTGTAAATACTTTCAAGTGAACGCATTTGGAGGACTGTGACAATGATACAGAAATAGGAGATTACCACTAGGGATGTAGTTGCAACCTCATTAAATCCTACAAAAGCAAAGAGCAGAATCTGAACGAGCTGGATGTCAGAACAATAAAGATGAGTCAGAGGAGGTCCATCACAGAAGAAATGGTTGATAATGTTGGAATTACAGCAGGTTAATCTTAAACGAAATCCCACTTGTATGGATGAATTCAGAAGTCCAGCTATATAGCACAGTACCACTAATGGAATGCAGACCATTCTGGACATGACGGTGGTATACTTCAATGGGTTGCAGATGGCCACATATCGGTCATATGCCATCACAGCCACAAGGTAGCATTCAGTAGTTGCAAAACAGCAATAAAAGTATTGCTGTAAGAAACATCCAGTGTATGAAATAACTTTCTTCTGTACCAGGAAATTCATCAGCATCTTTGGGGTGACAGCAGATGAATAGCAAAGGTCTAAGAAGGATAAGTTGCTCAGAAGGAAATACATGGGGGTTTGAAGGTGAGAATCATTTTTCACAACCACAATGATCCCAATATTCCCCAAAATAGTGATAACATAAATCAGTAAAAATATCACAAAGAACACACACTGTAGGGTTACATGATCTGTGAATCCTAGAAGAATAAACTCTTCCACCTCAGTGCAGTTTCCTCCAGTCATCTCACTGGTTTAGTTGATTCTTCACTGAAAGAGAAAAATCATGCAAAAATAAGTTCTCAAAGTTGAAGGGAACTTTCTCATGGGGATCAAAAATTAAGTTTAGATTCCAGGAATTTGTCAGCTCCAAAGATTTTTGCATTCAATATATTTCATCTTTCTGTTAAAGGAAATGTAATTATATATCAATTAAACATTATCTTTAAACAGTTTGGCAAACTTGTATTTTGCCTAATAATTTATCAGTGGAATTCAGTTTCATGAATGTTGATGTTAAGAAAATTAGATCACTATCTTGTTTTCTTTTCCTCTTTGAAAATCCATTTTCATTTTTCTTGGGAAGGAGAATGACAGAGGTCATAGCACTAACAATAACAGAGACTTGTCTTTTGCTGCTATCCATTTGAAAAACAAACATGATTGATCAAGGTCTTCTGCAATTTCTTTTTCCTATTTTTTTTTCTATTGGAGCAAGTTCACCTATTGTGGCTACAGTGATAGAGTTTAGCATGAGGTTTATTAGCAGATTAATCAAAGACATTCGTAAGAATCTCTAGAAAATGATAAGTTCTAATACTCCTTGTTTCTGAAGTTCTGAAGAGAATATCAAAACACCACTATGCGCAAGAGAATATAAAAAAAGGACTATGCACAAAATAGTAGTTATATAATCAGATTGGGTGAAGACCCGTTGACTCTAGTACTATTATGTATACTTAGGAAAAAAACCCTCTAAAACAATGTCAAACTGCCGGCCTGTGGGCCGGCAATGGAAAAAAAGTCACGACATATCATGACATGTCACATAACATTGTGAGTTTGACACCCTTGTTCTAAAGAGTGTGAGATAACAGAGTAGAGAAGTGATTGTGAACATGGAAAACCAGTTTTGAATCTGCTACTCCCTATATGAAGCTGACAACCCTTTCCATGTTTCCAATGAAATCCAATGAAGCTGGTACAAACTGGGCTGCAATGGCTGAGATTAATAATGGACTTTTAAAAAGGCAAAGAAACTGCATCTAATATAGATAAGACAGAACTTGTTCCTAGCCAGAAAAAAAGAAGTTCAGGAAACAGTGATTCCATCTGTGTCAGACAAAGTAATGCTTCTCTTGAAACCTCTCCTCATTATTTGGGAGTCTGAGTTTGGATGCTCAATTTTTGATGGTGCTCAGAAGTTTCTTTGTTTCATTAAGACTAGCATGTCTTTTTCCTGGATCTGTCAGATTCAGTCATGATGTACAAATCCCACTTACATCCCATTTGTACCATTAGAATATACTGCATGACAGACAGCCCTTGAAAACTGTTCTGAAACTTCAGATTATACATATTGCAGACCAAACTACTAACTGGGGCCAATTATAAGAAGCATGTACTCTGTTGTCAAATAATCACTAATTTGTTTCTGATCTGGCATAATTCAAGATGCTGTTAATGCTCTATATGGGGTGGAAATCAGATTATATATATATGGTTCTATTGCTGGACGAAAGCCAATTTGATAAGAACACTAACATGTTTTGAACAGCAGTGGGGATAAGGAATCCTGAAGAAGCATTGCAAACAAACCTTTTCTGAAATGTAATTACTGGTTCTTTTACAAATGATCTAGAGTCAAAAAATATTACCACCACCTTGAAAAATATTTCATCAATACATTCATCAAATGTACTGAATACATTTTATTTCACTAACACTATAACATTTCAGTAGAGGTTTACCTTTGTTATTATATTCCTTATTTTGACTGATTGTTGTATTTGTCTAAGTAGACATTGAATGCCCCATTGGATGAAGAAATAAATGTGCACTTACAATGGTATCTTACAAACACTTCAGGAGAAACAAAATGTACTTTGATTCTTTTCAGAATGAGTTAAGTTGGCTTAGAATGAGGACTCCCATCTGAAGAAGTAGCTATGTCTACCAGGAAGGATGGCATTAATTACCTATTTGTATTTAAACCACTGGGATCCATATTCCTGATAGGCTGTGATACAAAGTTAACTTTCCTATTTACTCTTGGCATGAAAGAGGAGTAATTTCCCTGCCCCAGTGCTACATTTTCAAGGAGAAATAGATTTGCTTTGGGAAAAAGAGTTTTCTAAGCAATGTCTGGGGATTTTCTTTTCTCAGACCAGCACCAACAAGAACCATTCATTTTTCTACCATCTCCTTTCAGGCAGCTGGCATTTATCTCTAATTTTCCAGAATTTTTCAGCATTTTAGGTACTGCAGAAAGTGACCAAACTGCTAACACAGTTGCATCTTCTGGCACATGTACCATTATTGTTGTTGGGGAAAAAAGGAATTTTTTGTGCTAGTTACTATTGTTGTCAATGCAATTCATAGTAAGATGGCCCTTAAGAAAGCTGCAGACAAAATATTTTTATCTCTGGAAAACATTGGATGAAACAGTCACCTGGATTTAGAGAATTCTGGAGAAGACTGGAGAATTTCTGAACTACCGTTAGTTTAATGACTGTTTAAACTTACATCATTCAAAAAAGAGACTTACAACCAGTTCTCAAAGTTATTTGATCAAAATTCAGGCACTTGGCAACAAGCTCATATTTATGATGGTTGCAGCACTCCACGGTCATCTGATTGCCACCTGTGACCTTCTCAGCTGTCCTCTGACAAGCAAAGTAAATGGGGAAAGCTGGATTCGCTTAACGAACTCTCTGATTCACTTAAGAGCTACAGTGATTCATTGAACGACTCTGGCAATAAAGGTCATAAAATTGGGCATGATTCACTTACCAACTGTCCTGCTTAACAACAGAAATTCTGGTCTCAATTTTTGTCATATGTTGAGAATTACCTGTAATAGTCTTGTTATGTGCCAAAGAAAGACCCTAACTGCGAGCTGAGGTTTCATTTTTTTCCCCTCTCAGCTTAGATTTTATTATTTCAAATATTTATTCATCAGTCATTCTTTATATGTCTTTGGATTATGAACTATATCTAGAGGGCAACCTCAGTTGCATTTAAGTTCTGCTTCAACACTAGCTACAATAGACTATTAAGAATTGAATTTTTTGGAATTTTTAAAATTTTTGAAAACAATTTTCAGCGTTTTTGAAATTTTTGAAATGTTTGACATTTTAAAATTTTGGGTTCACGTCTTTACATGGTCTCCACCATTGGCTACAAACTTCTGCCAATAATGGACACCTAGTGGATCACCTAGCAGAGGTCTGCGCCCAGTGCAGGAATCAACAGATGACCATTCAGGATGCCTTTAAACATCTTTAGAGAGAGAGGTTCCACCATTTTCTGAGGCAGTCATGTCCATCACTGAAAAGTTCTTAGTTAGGAACTAAGGTCAAAAGAGTCAAAATTCAGCCACAACCCTGAAATCAAAACCTCTTTTAGATGCACTGCATGCAGGACTTTGAATGTGTCGTTGCAGCTGCCATCTTGAATTTTTTACATATCTCTCCCATGTATAGTATAGATAGTATGTAGTATAGATAGTATTTATTAAATTTTCTGAAAAAGTTTATAATGGTTGTTTTGATATTGTTATTAGAATATCACATATAGATATGGCTGCCTGATGTACTTACTCAGTATTAATTTCAATAGAGCAACAATGCACCATTATTTGTCCACACTACTAGAAAAGATGGAATATGTGTTGGAGATTTTAAACTATCCCACTTGAACATTTTTATTCTTATGACTGTTAATGATAAAAGAACTCTGGTTTCTTTGCATCGGGTTGATTAAGGGGAGATTCTTCAGCCTGAGAATGATCAGACTGATTTTGTGTGTGTGTGTGATGTTGCTTTTAACAAGTATGGTTTCAGTACCACAGAGTTTGACAAATTTCCCTCCAAAAATTGAAGTTTGTTTATGTTTATGTTTATTTTTGTTTAGATTTGTATACCGCCCTATCTCCCTTATGGGACTCAGGGCGGTGAACAGGCGATAATAAAAATCACAATAAATATCTATTCTAAAATCAAATTAAATAAATAAAGGCTTGCTCTAAAATACCTCATATAAAAACCTATACTAAAACCTAATTAAGACTACGCCAGGCCGGCCGCACGAAATAGATGGGTTTTCAGGGCTCGGCGAAAAAGGCGCAGGTCCGCAGTTGTATGTAGGTCGGGGGGTAGGTCATTCCAGAGGGCAGGAGCTGCCACAGAGAAGGCTCTCCCCCTGGGGGTCACCAGCTGGCATTGACTGGCCGACGGCACCCTAAGAAGGCCCTCTCTGTGGGAGCGGACTAGTCGAAGGGAGGTATTTGGTAGGAGGCGGTCTTGCAAATACCTAGGTCCATTGCCATGGAGCGCTTTAAAGGTTGTTACTAACACCTTGAAGCGCACCCGGAAGGCCACAGGCAGCCAGTGCAGCTCACGCAGGAGAGGTGTTACATGGGAGTATCTAGAGGCCCCCAAAATCCCCCGCGCAGCCGCATTCTGAACTAGCTGGAGCCTCCAGGTGCACCTCAAGGGGAGCCCCATGTAGAGAGCGTTGCAATAGTCCAGGCAGGAAACAACGAGGGCTTGAGTGACCGTGCGTAGAGCGTCACGATCCAGAAAGGGGCACAACTGGTGTATCAGGCGAGCCTGATGAAAAGACCCCTGGCCACGGCTGTCATATGATTGTCTAAAGACAGCCGAGTGTCCAGGAGGACGCCCAAGTTGCGGGCCCTCTCTGCGGGGGCTAATGACTCACCCCCGATAGCCAGGGATGGAGCCAACTGGCTATGTCGTGACACCGGAAACCACAGCCACTCGGTCTTGGACGGGTTGAGTCGAAGCCTGTTCCTCCCCATCCAGACTTGCACAGCCTCCAGGCACCGGGACATTACTTTCGCGGCATCGTTGGGGTGGTCCTTTGCAAGATCACATCAGATTTTAATTAGATGCCAATGATTGTTCGGGTTTAAATGATCATCTGCATGATAGAAAGGATTTCTAAATTTTAATATTCTCTTAATAGTTCTTGGATGTTATTATGTGTATCTGAGACATGTGCATGTATTGAAATATTTTCATTTATGTAGTTCTATCTTATTCCCCTCTTGATGATCTTGTTAAGGGGCAGTTCCTTCAGGCAAAATATATCCAAGAAATCAATCATTTTCTCCCTGATCTACTTTGGCAGAGGCATATCTAAAAAAATCCTCTCTGGTTTCAGATATACTAAAGCAGGGGTGTTGGACTTGATTTCACTGAGAGCTGCATCAGGGTTGTGGTTGACCTCGGGGGGCCAGGGTGGGCATAGCAGGGTTTGGTGTGGCTAGGGTGGGTGTGGCCAGCTCAACATCACTCGTGTTGGGGGGTGACTATGGTGGCCCAGGTGGGGCTGGAGGGATCCATTGTCTCCAACTGAGGAAGGTGAGACCAGGGCAAGCACCATATCCTTGTCCACCAGAGGAGCCTTGCTGTCCCTCTCAGGCCATGCAGAGAACCCCCAGTGATGCAGGCTGCCTGGAGCCCTGGGCAGCAGAGGGCAAGGGTCCAATCCAGCCTTTCCCAAGGGGGCACCTAGCTGCGCTTACCTCCTTCTCAAGGCTGCTGCCGATTGACTTGCTCTCCTTGGCCAAGTTGCTCATGGTGTGTGTGGGAGGGCAAAATGTGTGGGTCAGAGGGAAGCCCACTCCCTCTCCCTGTGAGGAGACCTGGCTTTGTAACCAAAGCATTCACAGTGATAGGATGGGAGACCACCAGGAGAGGTCAGGAAGAAGGGACAAGGGGATGGCAAAAGGGCATCAGGACTGCTCGTGGCCAAATTCTAAGGCAGGACTTCCCTCAGACCCTCCCTCCTTTTCATTATAATCTCCTTCCTTCCTTCCTTCCTTCCTTCCTTCCTTCCTTCCTTCCTTCCTTCCTTCTTCCCTTCCTTGCATCTCATTCCCATCTCCTTCCTTCCTCTTTCCCTCCTTCACTGGCACCCTCCTTCTCATTTCCATCTCCTTCATTGCTTCCTTCTTTTCTTCCCTGCTTCTCAATAAAATATGAATATTCATAAAATACATTCATAAAACTGGATTATTGCAACATAGATTCCTTCAATCAGATTTGATTATTGGTGTCTGTGCAGTACGTCTAGCAAAAATATGGATGTGTTTGCCATTGCTATCTTCTAAGATGTTTTTTCAACTCTCCAGTCTAACTTGGTTACCATTTCAGGGTATCATAAAACCACTATCCAAATCCATCCCATCTTTCAAAAAAAATGCAAAATCAAGTGGGCATTGTCACCTGCTGCAAACTGCACCATACTTTGAAGCCACACTACAAGTCTCTGTATGTGGTGGCCACCAGGAGAAATGGCCAAAGAATAGGTCTATGCAACAGTGGTTAGCTGGCTAAAATGAAAAGGTTACATACATTTTTTTAAAAAGATTGTTCTCTATTAAAGCAAAACAATCAATCCTTTATTAAGATGTTTTTCCCTTTCTGACTGTTCTAGCCTTCCTTCCTTCCTTCCTGATTACTCACAAAATTTATTTCACAAACACAAAAGCTTTGAAAGCTCAGGTAAAGAATAACTCTACTACTATTGTACACATCACAAAGGTTTTTTGTAAGTGTAATGTAATGCATTTATGGAAAATGAATAGCATGAATATGTACTTCTAAATTTATGTGCAACTAATTTGGAAATGGTATTCTTTGAAATGTTTTTTTCATGGCATTTCTAACTTCTTTGTTCCTGAAACTATATATGATGGGGTTGAGCATAGGAATGATCACAACATAAAAGACAGATACGATCTTGTCTTGTTCCAAGGAATAGCTGGAGCTAGGCCGCAGGTACATGAAAAGAAGAGTCCCATAGAAAGTGCAGACAACAATCAGGTGAGAAGAGCAGGTAGAGAATGCTTTGTAAATACTTTCAAGTGAGCGCATTTGGAGGATTGTGGCAAGGATATAGCAATAGGAGATTACCACTATGGATGAGGTGGCAACCTCATTAAATCCTGCAAAAGCAAAGAGCAGAATCTGAACGAGCTGGATGTCAGAACAATAAAGATGAGTCAGAGGAGGTCCATCACAGAAGAAATGGTTGATGAGGTTGGAATGACAGCAGGTTAATTTTAAACGAAATCCCACATGTATGGATGAATTTAGAAATCCAGCTATATAGCACAGTACCACTAATGAAATGCAGACAGTTTTGGACATAATGGTGGTATATTTCAATGGGTTGCAGATGGCCACATATCGGTCATATGCCATCACAGCCAGAAGGTAGCATTCAGTAGTTGCTAAACCTGCATAAAAAAAGAGTTGTAAGATACAGCCAGTGTACAAGATGACTTTCCTCTCTACCAGGAAATTCACCAGCATTTTGGGGGTGACAACAGATGAGTAGCAAAGGTCTAAAAAGGATAAGTTGCTCAGAAAGAAATACATGGGGGTTTGAAGGTGAGAATCATTTTTCACAGTCACAATGATCCCAACATTCCCCACAATAGTAATACTATAAATTAGTAAAAATATCACAAAGACAACACGCTGTAGGGTTACATGATCTGTGAATCCTAGAAGAATAAACTCTTCCACCTCAGTGCAGTTTCCTCCAGCCATCTCACTGGTCTAGTGTATTCGTCACTGAAAGAGAAAATCATGCACAATTAGATCTCAAAATTGAAGGGAACTGTCTCATTGAAATCGAACATTAGGTTTAGATTCCTGGAAATCCATGTCAGATTAGAAATTTTTGCATTGACTATATTTTATCTTCCTTTTAAAGGAAATTTAACTATAAAATCATTTGAACATTATTTTAAAAAAACTCAGCAAACTGATATTTTGCCTATTAGTTTCCTTCGTGGAGTTCAGTTTCATGAATGTTGATGTTAAGAAAATTAGATCATTATTTTTTTTAAAAAAAGAAAATATTTTCTTGTTTTCTTTTTCCCTTTGAAAATCTGTTTTCATTTTTCTAGGTTGGGAAGGACAATGACAGTTATCATAGAACTAACAGTAACAGAAACTTGTCTTTTGCTTCTATCCATTTGAAAAACAAATATTGTCGATCAAGTTCTTCAGTAATTTGTGTAATTTCCTATTTTTTTGGAGCAGGTCCATTTATTGTGATAGTAATGAAAGAGTTTAGCATGAGGTTTATTTGCAGATTAGTCAAAGAAGCTCTTAAGAAGCTGTATGGGAAGACAGTCCTATAGATTTTGAGTTCCAATGCTCCCTGTTTCTGAGGAGAATATCTGCACACAAAACAGTAATTATATATATTGTCAGGTTTGGTGTAGACATTTGTCTGTAGTTCTATTAAGTATTCTTAGAAAATAAAACTCTAAAGAGTGAGAGATGGCAGTGGAGATTGGATTGAGATCATGGAAACCATTTCTGAATCTGCTACACCCTGTATGAAGGTGACAACCGTGTCCATATTTTTCTACTGAAATCCAGTGAAGTTGTTTCAAGTTCTGCTGGAATAGCTGAGATTAATAATGGACTTGGTGAAGCAAAAGAAACTGCATCTAATATAGATAAGACAGAACTTATCCCTTATTCCAAAAAGAAATTCAGGAAACAGTGATTCTATGTGTGCTAGACCAAATTGTACTTCTCCTGAAACCTCTGCTTCATTATTTGTGTTTCTGTATTTGGATGCTCAATGTTTGATGGTGCTCAAAAGTTTCTTTGCTTTATTATGATTGGCATGTTTTTTTCTGGACATGTTAGATTCAGTCATAATTTACAAATCCAGTTGCATCCCTTTGTACCATTGGAATATACTGCATGAGAAACTGCCCTTGAAATTTGTTCTGAAACTTCAGGTATTACATAATGCTGATCAAACTACTAACTAGGACCAATTTTAAGAAGCATATACTCTGTTGTCAAAATACTTACCAGTTCATTTTTGATCTGGCATGATTCAAGGTGCTGTTTATGTTCTATATGAACTGGAAACCAGAGTTCTTGAAATATCATATTCTACCTTACTGGTCTTACTTAAGACTGAAAATCTTTAAATGAGTGTGATTTTGGTTCCATTGCTGACAAAAGCCAATTTGATGATCAAATCAGCTGCAATATTTTTAGAGGAATTGACATGTTTTGAATAGTGGGAGTGAAATCCTGAAGAAGCATTGCAAACAAACATTTTCTGAAATGTAATCACTGGTTCTTTAATAAAAGATCCAGAGTAAAAAAACATTACCATTACCTTGAAAATATTTTCTATTGATGAATACAGTTTTATTTCACTAACACTATATAACATTTCAGTAGAGGTTTACCTTTGTTATTATATTCCTTATTTTGACTGATCGTTGTATTTGTTTAAGTAGACATTGAATGCCCCATTGGATGAAGAAATAAATGTGCACTTACCATGGTATCTTACAAACACTTCAGGAGAAACAAAATGTATTTCTTTGATTCTTTTCAGAATGAGTTAAGTTGGCTTAGAATGAGGACTCCCATCTGAAGAAGTAGCTATGTCTACCAGGAAGGATGGCATTAATTACCTATTTGTATTTAAACCACTGGGATCCATATTCCTGAT
>NW_015387757.1:0-3393 GCF_001527695.2 Protobothrops mucrosquamatus | reverse complement strand
TGTGGTCTACTTTGTCAAATGCCTTGTTGAAGTCTAAGTATGCTATATCCACAGCATTTTGTTGATCTACTACTAAGTTAGTCACCTTGTCAAAGAATGAAATAAGATTAGTTTGGCATGATCTGTTTTTAACAAACCCATGCAGGCTTCTAGTTATAAGGCATCTAGTTTGTTTCTAGATGTTCACAGATCAGTTTTTTAATTATTTTTTTCCAGTATCTTCCTAGGTATTGATGTTAGGCTGATTGGTCTGCAGTTTCCTGGGTCTGTTTTTTTTTTCTTTTTTGAAGATGGGAACCACATCAGCTCTTTTCCAATCCTTTGATAGTTCCCCAGTGCTCCAAGATTTTTTAAAAATATGATACAATGATTCTGAGATAACATCTGCCAGATCCTTCAGAACTCTGGGATATAATCCATCAGGTCCCAATGATTTATATTCATCAAGGTCAGACAGGTATTCTCTTACCATTTTCTTGCTTATTTTAATTTTTATTTCTAGTCTGTTTTTTACAGTCATGTTTTTGGTTTGTTGGGCTATAGTTTCATTTTGTGTGAAGACTGATGCAAAGAATAAGTTAAGCAAGGGTTTTTTAAAATTATTTTTTCCAGTATCTTCCCAGGTATTGATATTAGGCTGATTGATCTGTAGTTTCCTGGGTCTGTTTTTTCCCCTTTTTTGAAAATGGGAACCACATTTGTGATGACTCCCCCAGACAATTCCCCAGATACCTCTGTAGATGTCAGCTTGGGGGAGGATGAACTGGTTCCTGGCATGTCAGAAGTTGGGTTGATTGATGGCTCTGAACAGCCATCTGGAAGGAATTTGGCTGAGGCTTCAGCTGGGGAAAGCATGCAGTTACAGATGGTCAGTGAAGAGGAGAAGGAACTACCTTCTACACCTGATCCAAGGACATGTAGGGCAGAGAAAAGGCAGGAGTAGAAGAGGTCAGCCAGACTACTCGAGAGGAGAAGGCCTTGCCCTTCTTGATGGGTTGTGCCAGACAGAGGGAGGCATTGCTGGGAACAATGTGTTTCTTTTCTAGCTGTGTGTGTTCGGGTCATCATCATCCCTGCCTCACTTTGGATTGACATAGTGTTTGGAACTGAATCATGCCTTGGAAACTTTAGACTTTTCTTGCCTTGCGAGCTCTCTTGTGCATGGATTTAAGTTTGCCTGGTGGATTTAAATTTGTCTGGAGGATTTATTTTGTTTGAGAAACTTTCAAATGCTTTGTGAACTCTTTGGCCATTGCTCTATGAACTAACATTGGTCTGCTTGTGGCTGGAATTAATTGGGACAGTTCTGGGTTTTGGTGAAGGGAATTGCTGGGGAATATTAATAAACTGTGTATGCAAGTGAGCAGGGCAGCCCAACATCAGCTCTTTTCCAATATTCTGGTAGTTCCCCAGTGCTCTAGGATTTTTTTAAAGATATGGTTCCAAATATGGTTTCACCAAAGAGAAACTATTTTTCTACCATGTTCTTTCAGGGAGCTGGCATTTCTGTCCAATTCCCTAGAATCTTGCTGTGGTGGCGCAGTGGTTAGTACTGCAAGCTAATTCTGCTGACTGCCGGCTGCCAGCAGTTTGGCAGTTCGATTCTCACTGGCTCAAGGTTGACTTGACCTTCCATCATTCTGAAGTTGGTAAAATGAGGAGCCAGATTGTTGGGGGCAATATGCTGACTCTGTAAACCGAGAGGGCTGTAAAGCACTGTGAAGTGGTATATAAGTCTACGTGCTTTTGCTATTGCTATTATTTTAGATACTGTAGAAAATGGCCAGGCTACTAACATAGTTGTATCTGCTGGTACATGCAAAATTATTCTTGTTGTTGTTGAAAAAAGGGAAATATGTGCTACCGTTACTATTGTTGTCAATATAGTTCGTGGTAAGATGGCCCTTTAAAAAACTGCAGGGGAAATATTTTTTTTATCGGGAGAACATTGAATGAAACAATCATCTAGATTTAGTGCAGAGAATTCCGGAGAAGGCTGGAGAATTTCTGAATAGTAGTGTTGTTAGATTAACTCTGAGGAAGTTAACATTTACTAGTTAAAATGTTGACAATTGCTCCAGAGATTTTTATACTATGACCTGAAACATTCTGACATAAAAATATATATTTCCTGCTACAAGTGTACAAATATGCATGTGTGCATTTGTAACTCTTGCATTAAATTCTATACAGCCAAAATTCAATCCCTAAACTGATCATTAAATTTAGACCATATAGAACACATTCCCCATCCTTTCATTTCTAGTATATAAAGGCATTTCAAAACCTGATAGCAAACATATATCTTGAATCCATTCTTTAACTTCAGGAAAATAAGTTTCTTTCCATCTGTGTAAAATTATTCTCTTGGACCCAAGGCTTAGTAAAGCCAAAACTCTTCATAAAATGTCAAATCCTATATTTTAGATATAGAATTCAACATCACATTTATGCCTTAACTATAGGACTGTGTTAACATAATTTGTAACTTGAAACCAAAAGGGAATTATGATAGAATCAAATCATATGAGTAAAAATAAAACAACCTACCATTGCCCCTCAAATTTCATACAGTGCCAACAGAAACAAAAAATCTGATATCCAGACTTTTTTTAAACATTATTTGATGGTCCAGTAAACATAAAACAATTGTGATTAATTAACTTCATTCTTAAATAGTAATAAATATTTGTATTTCTGAAAATTTGGATCCCATTGATTTTCTAAAACTGGGAATGCTTAATAATTATTTCAAGATGTCAGAAGCTTTTTCAAAATGTTTGGTTTGTGGAAGTTCAGCCTTCGCTAACAAATGCTTCCTAATAAATAGATGTTATTTTAAAAAATGAAGAATCTGTTTTGCTTATTGATGCTAAAGAAATAATAATAGTAATAAATGCTTTCAAAGGTACAATCTATTTGAACAATATCTGATTCACAAACTGTTTATATTTGTATTTAAGAAGCAATGTATTTTCTTTAAAAAATATGGAAATATAGCTCATTAACATGTATGTATTATACTGCCCTATCTTGTCTGTGTTTTGTTTAATATAAACAAAATTCATTTAGAAAAGGCCATCCTTTTTAATATTTTCTTCACACAATTTATAACCTCCTTGTTTTTCAAGCTGTATATTATTGGGTTGAGCATTGGGATTATCACTGTATAGAAGACTGACACTACTTTGTCGGTGCCCATCGAATAGCTAGTTGTAGGACGCAAGTACATGAAGAGGAGAGTTCCATAGAAAAGGGTGACAACCGTCAAGTGAGATGTACAAGTAGAGAAAGCCTTGTACTTGCCCTCTACAGAGTCCATTCTGAGGATAGTAAAGAGGATGCAGCAATAGGATACAAACACCAATGATGTAGTAGTGACCACATTAAAGC
>NW_015387756.1:127913-137804 GCF_001527695.2 Protobothrops mucrosquamatus | reverse complement strand
CTCGATTATTGACATTGGTGTTCTCCTAACAGCCCAGAGAGCTGAAGCCAGCATCTTTTACATTTGTCACTGTCACTTCACAAGTGTTTGCATTGTTCAGGAAATTGTATGTGTAAAGCAAAAACTGCCTGCAACCAACTTCAACAAGGGAGTAGGGATGTGAGGGTGCTTGAAACAAAAACAGAGGTTTTATGTGTCCTATTATGTGCCCCAGCCAGAGTCATAAATAATTGTGACAAGTTTTTTTTCTCCCCCATTGTTACATGTAAAAGTCCTTGACTCTGCCTCCTGTCTCAACTCCCCTTTCTCTCTCTCTCTCTCTCTCATGCACTGGAACTGCCACGATGCATGATGATAGATAGCCCTATGCAGCAAATGACAGCTGGATAGATTTTTTAGTTTGTGCTTTAGAGGGAATCAGATATGCTGTATAAAGCAATAAAAAAGCATACTCACAAGGTGGGTTAAAAATAGCTAGCACAGCATTACCCTACTTTGTTGTTTATCAAAAGCCAAATCTTTACATGCAAAGTCTGGTGATACTGATGCTAATGATCACCTTTTCCCTACTCCCATCTCTCTCTCTCTCTCTCTCTCTCCACTGCCCTCAAATTTTTATTAATAAGGAAATAATAAAAGGACACAGCTAGTTACATGTGGCTACCCACCTAGGTACATAAACACATGGATCCCCCAAAATCAAATGAATATATTCAGAAGAAAACATCCAGAAAGTGGAAAGTATTAAATGCATGGACACATCTGCACAACTACATTTAGGGTGTACATCTGTTATCATTTTCTTTGGATTGGGAGGTTCTGCTTGGTCATGCTTAGTCACCTCTTGTTTTGTCTATCGTGATTCACTCTTCATAGGGCTTCCCTTGGAGATCACCCAGAAGGCTCAACTAGTCCAGATTGCTGCAATTTGAGTAGTGATGGAAGCTTCTAGGTATGTCCATGTAACACCTCTACTGCCACACTCCTTATAGCAGGATGCAACCAAGGAAGCAAGAAACACAAAAACTTCACTATATTTACACAACTTATATCCTGTGTGGCGCTTTTACTTATACACAACCCCTGGAGGCAATATGTGTGTATGTTTATCCTATGCTGGGATTCATCAGACATATGTAGCTGGATTTTTTTCTATGGGTTCAAACTTTTTACCAGGAATTGAAATCATGGATCATTGCACTTTAGGTGACTATGTGTAGTGCATTAACTTTAGGAGCTAGCCAGGCCCCAGTGCTCAAGAGCAGATGGAAATCCACTTACACAAAGAGCATATTAGCAACCTGGGTCAAAGACTGAACAATCAAGAACTATTTTGCTTGGAATTTCTTCAAACTGAATCAATTGGAGGTCTATCTAGATGAGGAACTAATTGGGAACCAGCTTTTTTGGATTCCTCTCACATGTACCAATCAGAAAACAACTTGCCAGGTTCCAATACAGAATAACAAAGTTGGAAGGGATCTTGCAGGTCTTCTGATCCAATCCCCTGCTCAAGCAGGAGAACCTATACCATTTCTGACAAATGGCTGTCCAGTCACTTATTGAAAGCCTCCAGTGATGAAGCACCCACAACCTATGAAGGCAAGCTGTTCCATTGGTTGATTGTTCTCATTGTCAGAGAATTTTTTTTTATTTTTAGGTTGGATCTCTCCTTGATCAGTTTCCATCCATTGTTCCTTGTCTGGCCTTTGAGTGCTTTGGAAAATAGTTTGTCCCCCTCCTCCCTGTGACAGCCCCTCAAATATTGGAACACTGCTATCAGGTCACCCATGGTCCTTCTCTTCACTAGACTCAGTTCTTGCCTCCAGGCCCTTGATCATCTTTGTTGCTCTTCTCTGCACTCTTTATAGAGTCTCAACATCTTTTTTATAGTGTGGTGACCAAAACTAGATGCAGTATTCAAAACTCTTACAAAGGCTTTATAGAATGATACTAGTACCTCATGTGCTCTTGATTCAATCACTCTGTTAATGCATTTTAGGATTGCATTGGCTTTTTTGGCTGCTGCTGCATACTGCTGGCTTATATTTAATTGATTGTCCACTAGGACTCCAAGATCACTCTCACAGTTGCTGCTATTAAATCAGGTTTCACCTAATCTGTATGTGTACTTTTGTTTTTTCTTGCCTAAGTGTAAGACTTTGATTTTCTCTATGTTGAATTTCATTTTGTTAGATAGGGTCCAGTGTTCAGGTCTGTTGAGTTTCACCTGGATCTTGAGCCTATCATCTAGGGCAGGGCTTTTCAACCTTTTCACCCATTGTACCACTTTTAGGATATGGCAATATCCGAGTACCACTAGTCGCCTAGCAAGGTGTCAAAAACTTCATGACCCCCCCAAAAGGAAAAAAAGTGATAAAGTAAAAGTAGTCCTCGACTTACAACATTTCGCTTAGTGACTGTTTGAAGTTATAATGGCACTGAAAAAAGTGCCCTCCAAGCCACAGCCGAGCAAGACACCTGCCTGCCCACCCAGAGGCGCTCTTCCTCCTGTCCGAGGTTTTCATTGTTGTGAGCATTTCTGTTGAGGATTGGCAGCGGAGGTGGGGTGGGGGTGTTTGGTTTTTATTCCCCCCATCTGCTGGGTGGTTGCAGCAGGGTTTGGTCACTTCACATGACCCTGGGATACTGTGACCATCATAAATATGAATCAGTTGCCAAGCATCTGAATGTAAATCACAAGACCCTGGAGATGCTGCAGCATTCCAGCTGATTGGTGCTTCTTTTGGGCTCAGCAGAAGTGTCAGGATCAGTGCTGCTTTCCAGCTGATTGGTGCTTCTTCTGGGCTCAGCAGAAGCACCAAGATCAGCGCCGAGCTTCAGCTGGAGCCTGGCGCTGATCCTGGCGCTTCCACTGAGCCCTGATAGCCCTGAAGAAGCACCAATCAGCTGGAAAGCGGCATTGATCCTGACGCTTCCGCTGAGACCTGACAGCCCTGCAGCTCCAGCCATCTCTCACTCAGGATTGTGTGGGGGTGCTACCGGTTCAGTTCATTCCCCTCCCCTGCTACCACTTTTCTAAGATGGTCGCGTACCACCTGCCAGGTGCCAATGTACCACAGGTGGTACCCGTACCACTGGTTGAAAAGCCCTGATCTAGGGTGTTGGCTATTCCTGCCAGCTTAGTATCATCTGTAAATTTGATAAGTTATTTATGAAGATATTGAAGAATACTGGGCCTAAGACGAAACCTTGTGGTATCCCACTGCTTAATTCCCTCCATGTAGATGTAGTATCATTAAGGACTACTCATTGAGTATGCTTGTTCAGTTGACTGTGAACTACTGAGAGATACACCACATTGAAGCTCACTCTATCTCTGAAGATGTCAGCAGCTGGCAAAAAAATCAGGACAATAAAAAAACTAGATCATGGCCATTCAGCACCAAAACTCATCACTGCTTCAAATAACTATTGTGCTTCAGATTTGGCAAAAGTTGATACATGGAAATGAGTTGGAGAGATCTGGTCAAAGTCCAGTTGCACACGTTTGGTATACATGTCCATATCTGAGCAACAATAAAAAGACAGTGTACTTTGTAACTATGCTTCAGTAAGAATAACACACTGTCCCTTGTATTTCACTATTGTGTACTGGCAAAACCTGTAGTATGCCCAAGAGGTGGTCCTTTCATTTTGCTGAATAATTTCCCCTAAAGTACGGCTACCTTCCTCAATTGTCACCTAGCTGCAGCAAAGAAAGATGAAATGGAATACAGCTGCCATCAGCCTCTTCCTCTCTCTGAACTGGTCACTGTATAAAACTAATTTGAAACTTTTAACATGGGTGTTAAAGCTTGCTTTATTTCTCTCTTTTTGTTTACCATCTTTTTTTCCACTCAGGCTGTATCTTTCAAACTGTAATGCTGAACCTAAATTTGGGGAGAAATGGATTCATCTGGAGAGCATGAAGTGGGCCTGAAAAGCAGGGGTCAAATTGTTTTGAACAAATATAATCAACAAACAATATCTTCTTTATGCTGGTTAAGCTTGTCGAAATCAATAACAGGCTGAGGTGCGTTTTCTCCTTTTCTAAGTCATGGGTGCCTTGGCATTTTCGTTTTTCAGCAGCTCGGCTCACTGGCAGCCCCTCACTGAACTGTTATCAGAAAGCAAAGCCCGGTCAAACCTGGCTAGTATTCAGACAGGAAACAACCAGGACTTTTAGGAAGGAAGACAACTAAGACAACTTAACCCAGAAGACAATGGTAAATCTATTGTATTGTTGCTAAAAGAGAGAAAAAGCCTTAAATTACATGGGCACATCCACGAAATGGTTAAGTTCAACTTCATGTGCCCTTTAATTTGGAAAGTTTTTGTGCTGTGGAGTCTTAAATCAGAGAAGAGCATTGCAAATGAATAAGTATTAAACTTCTTCTCTTGTCCTTCATTCTCTTGTCCAATTCACCTGGCTCCTGGTCATCATCTTCTCTTTCCTTTCATCTTTCCCAGCATTAGAAACATTTCCAGAGAGCTGGGTCTTCACATAATGCATCCAAAATAGGATAATTTGAGCCCTGGTCATTTGTGCCTTGAGTGAGAACTCTGGGTCAATTTGCTTGAAGATGAATTTGTATTCTCCAAAGTCTTCTCCAACACCAAGTTCAAAATTATTAATACTCTTCCTATCATGCTTCTTAAAAGTCCAAAGTCTTCTAAGGAACTGACTCAGGGAAAGCCATTGCTAGTACAATGCTGATCTTTTAAATATAAACACATTCCAGCATCTGAATATCCTTTCCAAGATCTTCATAGCTATGTTACCAAGTGTTAGACTGCAACATACTCTTTGACTGCTTGTTCCTTTACTCTTAATAGCCAATCATAAAAGCAGAAAAAATAAAGTTTTAGGCATCTGCAATTCATAAAACAACTGTATTTAGTGCAACAGCATAGATATTTGACACTCTCCTAAACCACCTACCTCAGCATAACAATTCTCAAATGAATCTTTGCAGCAGAAATACTTGCCTGTGCTTTTTAATTGCATGAGTAACATTAATAAGATACCACAGCATGCAGCATGTGCAGATACCTCAAAGTTGAAAAAAGTGAGCCTCTCACCATTATGCTAGCATCTTTCCAGTTATACAACTTCAGTGCGATACTAGTGTGAAGCAAAAAGAACACTCATTGGCCCAGAAAGAAGGAGTGAGTGATGGGGGCAGGTTGGGCGATTGGAGAGGGCAGATAGGAATATTGTGATAGTGAGGGCCAGAGGAAGATATGGTGGGAAACCTGGGACAGGCTATCCCTGGAGACATTGGATCCACTGCTTCAAAGCTCTCACACTTTCTGGCCCTTAGCTTCCACCTTAGTTAGGCAATGGCTGCTGCCTTTAAATGCCAAATCAGTTTTTAATAAACCCATCCTCATTCACAATATTAGCACGTATGAGGGTGCCCAACTGGCTTGTATAACTGAGACCTGGAGGGGTGTGTATGGAACTGTATCTGCCTAGGTTTTAGGTTTGTAGCAGCTGAGACTCCAGGCAAGGGTGGCTGTCTTCTGACATTTTTTTCTTTCCCAGCTTCCCAGTCTGGACTTCTGAACTAATTCCCATTGAAGCATTAACCAAGACTGGTTCTACTTAGTTTCCTAGATTAACCAATGCTGGCTTGTGTTGACACTTGGTTAGGTTCATGGTATTTAGGACAACATTATTTCAGACATCTATCACACACACACATGCACAAACTACCCTTTCCCTATAGCTTGCTAACTGAAGTGGAATTACTGGCAGAGTGTATGAATTATTATTTTGAAGCTATGGATGAAGTTCAGAAATGCCATCAGGGAAATAAGGACAGAGCTTACCTTTGTCTTCAGAGATACTCTCACATGAGCAGGTCAGCTTTTCTTTAGCACCTTTCTACAGCACCATTGCTACTATCAGCACAAATGAGTCTTGATCCAAGATAACATTCAAACTTAATTAGTTTCAAATTCCTGTATTCCAAGATTTAGTCTGCCCTTGGAAGACCAAGAGAGAATTGGACACAATCTGATACCTGAAACTCTGCCCTAACAATTGGCTATCATACAAAACCCTGTGCCTTACTTCATATGATTGACAGGATCTCAACTAACACATCTTGTTTTCAGATTAAAATTAGTTCTGGGAAAAGTTATGCCTGAACTGTTTATCTGTTATGAACCTAAACAGGCCCCTGAGGGCTAAATGAGAAAATATGTAAATTGTTTCATGCTGTCTTATTTCCTAAGTTTATTTTCTCAAATGTAATGTCCATGCAAGGGCAACCTAATCTCCCCCCAACTCTTTTTTAAAATAACAATTCGCAGCACTGGCACCCAGGAAGGGGGTCCTGAAAAGGGAAATAGGGGAAATATTAAATTCTCCTCCTCTGTACTTGAAAGCCGAAATCTGGAATCAGGCTACAGTATACTTAAATCTGAGATAATAAATTCAGGAAAAAAGGGCTGGCTCGATACAGAATTTATATACTGTCTCTTTTAACTTTGATGAGTTTCAGCTAAGAAAAGACGGGGGCAAGTCAAGGACCAGGTGCTCTGCAAAACATTTTAAGCTGATACTTTATAAATCTTACGAATAGTTTGCTTTTTAAAAAAAACACACACTGAGAAATACATTCTTAGATTAACTTTTAAAAATGCACAAATGTGCCCAGAAAAGATTTCTCCTGAAAACGTAAACATATTTATTTCCCTTTGTTTTCTTGTTTTTCCTTCTTTCTTTTTTTCCACCCCACTCCTTTTCTTCTTCTTCTCTTTTTATTATTGATTCAGATCCTGTGTAATAAATGACCTGGTTTTCCAGCCACCTTGGAAATGTCATGCTGGAGTCAACAAAAATACTTAGTGTATGCTTTATAAAGAATTACAGCTAGTTCCGAATTACTCCTGCCTTCATCTCAGAACATCCTGGACTGGGAGCCTCCTGTAGAATCAATGGATGAGCCGTGGCAGTTGGAATTGATTCAATGAACCAGAGAGCTTTCCTAGTTCATGGACATGACAGACTGAAGGGTATTTATTCACCCTGCCTTTCTCTTCTTGTGCACTGTACTTGAAACTGCTGTGTAATTTAAGAGTGCTGGCTGTATCAGGCCCCAACTATTTCTTCCTGTTGCTTTCTGTGGTATTGCCTCAGGAAAGCCCCTATTGTAGTTTCTGATGATGTGACAAGGAACAACGCGGGCAGGAAGCCAGACTTGTAGCTTGCTTACACCTGTTGTGATTTCATGACTGCCTCGCAGGCTGGCCTTTGAGATTTAACGAGAAGTTCTGTCCCATTTGGACAGAAGGAATCTGTTCACAAGACTGCCACAATAACTACTCTCCTAGAATTTATAGCAAAAGAGTGTGTTTATTTATTTATTTTTTAATTTAAAAGCCAGAATATTTTTCTTTCATTTTATAGCCAGAAGGGAAGAATTTGAACCACAGTTTATTAAAGGACAATTTAGTATTCTAAATATTCCTAGTTTCACAGCACTAAACAGTAGGACATTGAATACAACTATTACTTATACAGGGGCTGCTATGGAAACAACCTACCTTAATGCTTTCAACATCCATAAATGATTTTGGAGGTAGAATCAGGCTTAGATATAAATCTCTTATCTACACATAAACCTGCAATCAACAGTAATTTTCAGATGATTAGTTCATTAGAAATGTTATGACATGTTCACAATTTTACAAAATGGCTACCTTGCATGAGGGATTGGATTATTTACAACTTGGTTGAATCTGTGCAGTCACAAAATGTATATTTAAAGTAATTTAAGAAGGAATGGAGAATCTTAGGTGACTAGTCCACAACAACTTATGCAACAGAGAAAGAGAGCATGGAGGTCCTCCCATTTCTTTTCTTCTTCCTGCAGTATTGGAGCCCTGATATTGAGGAGGGATGGACTGTTGGTCTGAAGAACTTCAGGGTCTGAAGAACTCCAGAGAGTAAATCTCTCCTATCTTACAGGGAGAAAACTACTTGTCTGATGGCTTCTGGAGTGCTAAAGTGTGATAGAGACAGAAATAGTGACAACACCCAAAATTTATAACAAGAATTGTAAGAGTGGAGCTCAATGGTGCATATTATTCTGGCCTGACTAACCCAGAATAACAGAACTGGTAATAACCATTGCAGATGCTTGCCCTAGCAAATTGGCTTTCTCATTATTCCCTCTCACTTTCCCCCAATAATTTGTTATATTTGCTATATTTAATCTGGACATTTTTATTAACATTCTAGCATAATACAGTGTACACTTAAATAGCTTAAGAAAAGTCAAGGTTAAACATAACAGTGTGAAGGAATTTTTAAAAGAAATTTAAGCATTATTTTAGAAAAAGCTTATTAAACAAATATATATTAAACAAATATATATATAAATATAAATTTATGACCCATTTAGTAAGGGCTTCCTGCAGTTCTAATGAAAAGATTCCTGCTTCCACATTCAATCCTTTTTATTATTGGTGCTTTACACAGCCATGTTCTGATCAATGCCAAAATTATTGAAGATTTTCATTTGGAATAGAACAAGCACCTTGCATATCTGCCTTAATTAACCGATGAAACTATGTTAAGTAGGTTCCTTTTTCTTTCCTTTCAAAGTTGGTAGCAACAGGCTTCACCTTACCTGTAGAAATATCTTGAAAAAAGACAACTCAGTCTTCTGTGTAGTCATTGGAAAAAAAAACCTAGCAAAAACATGTACAAGGATGGACTAAACATTCAAGTGGAAAAGTAACTGAAATATATATTCAATTCTTCCACAAACTCAAATGTTGCTAGGGAGCAATGCATTGCCTTACAAGCTGCCAGTACAATTATATTTACAAAGAAGTGACAAGAGTTAACCTTTGACTATTCTTTCCTGTCTGCCTTTTAGATATCTTGGAAAGCCTCATAAGTTGACAGACAGATTTGATGGGCACATTTCCAGATATTGGCTGTCTAGATGGGTGAGAGAGCCCTGTTAAGAACCAAGAAAGCTTTTAGGCATTATAGTTAAGCTCTTGTAATGAAATCTGCTGTGCTAGGGAGGTAGGCATAAGTTCCCCCCCCCTCCCAACCCAATGCGGAGAACGATCAGGTGGTGCAGCATTTGATAATGTAATTGTTCTCTAGCATGTGGTATTATCATAAAACCCATATGATCCATGTCAGGATTTAAGCAAATGATGGGGGAATTATCATAGGCATGAATATAGGTGCTAAAATGTCAGTGAACAAGGGTGAAAGTATTCACAGCAAAGCTCAGCCTGCAGATGAACAGTCTGAGCATCACATAGGCTGGGCTCATATATAAGTGGCACATAAGTTGGGTGGGCTCCCATATAAACAGAGTATAAAATTAGAAGAGGCATTAGCAAATTGCAATGATGCCAAGATCATAACCACAGCAGAATGGGACAACTCGCCCCAGCCAAATCGCCACAGTCAGCTCACTGCAGCCAATTTGCCATGTCCAACTCACCCCAGCCAACTCACTGTGGGACAATTCAACAATTCAATTTCATTATTGAAAATAATTAAAACGTTATTTTAATTTTTGTCATTCATATTTCACTTTGCTTCTCCTTTGGCATCCTTTCTTTAATGATTCTATTCCACTATTTCTTTGATATTACTGTAACTCTTGTCCCATGGCGAACTGTTCTGCAATGAGTTGGCCATGGAGAGTTGGTGTTGTGTTCTTTGTATTCCCCCCCCTTAATCCCCTATGCATATCCTGATCACCCATTAAGGGTGATTGCCCTTCACCATTGATCGCCCATTAAGGGTGATTGCCCTTCACCATTGATCGCCCATTAAGGGTGATTGCCCTTCTCCATCTGCATACAGTTTCATGCCCGTTGCTGGTTGGCTAACTAGCAACA